>NW_027095132.1:0-33678 GCF_029207755.1 Chamaea fasciata | reverse complement strand
CAATCGCTGCGCTTGCAGATTTGCTGGGTTTTTTTCAATTGCACTCTTTCCCATCATATCTCCTCTGCAGAGCGTCTGTTCCACTTTGTTCTCTGATTTCAAGATTTCGTTCCCCTTTCCCGAAAGGAAGGCTTTCCCTTTCGGGAAAGGGAACGAAATCTTGCGATTTCAATGAAGATTCATTGGGCCAGCTCCGGGCCCTCTCCCTGCACTTCTTGTCGTCCCATTCACTTTTTGGGTTTTTCGCGTGCTTTCAAAATTTTCCTTTTTTTTTGGTAATTTTTCTTTTAAGATTTCATTGCTGCAGTTTCTTCTCCTCCTCTCTCTTGATTTGCATTTCTTCCCTGATTTCAGGGTTGGAATTGGAGTCCTTTTGGCAAGTCCTGCTCCTTTTCACTGCCCCTCACTTCATCTCGGTCCATTTGCTTGCAATCGCTGTGCTTGCAGATTTGCTGGGTTTTTTTCAATTGCACTCTTTCCCATCATATCTCCTCTGCAGAGCGTCTGTTCCACTTTGTTCTCTGATTTCAAGATTTCGTTCCCTTTCCCGAAAGGAAGGCTTTCCCTTTCGGGAAAGGGAACGAAATCTTGCGATTTCAATGAAGATTCATTGGGCCAGCTCCGGGCCCTCTCCCTGCACTTCTTGTCGTCCCATTCACTTTTTGGGTTTTCGCGTGCTTTCAAAATTTTTCCTTTTTTTTTGTAATTTTTCTTTTAAGATTTCATTGCTGCAGTTTCTTCTCCTCCTCTCTCTTAATTTGCATTTCTTCCCTGATTTCAGGGCTGGAATTGGAGTCCTTTTGGCAAGTCTTGCTCCTTTTCACTGGCCCTCATTTCCTCTCGGTCCATTTGCTTGCAATCGCTGCGCTTGCAGATTTGCTGGGTTTTTTTCAATTGCACTCTTTCCCATCATATCTCCTCTGCAGAGCGTCTGTTCCACTTTGTTCTCTGATTTCAAGATTTCGTTCCCTTTCCCGAAAGGAAGGCTTTCCCTTTCGGGAAAGGGAACGAAATCTTGCGATTTCAATGAAGATTCATTGGGCCAGCTCCGGGCCCTCTCCCTGCACTTCTTGTCGTCCCATTCACTTTTTGGGTTTTCGCGTGCTTTCAAAATTTTTCCTTTTTTTTGTAATTTTTCTTTTAAGATTTCATTGCTGCAGTTTCTTCTCCTCCTCTCTCTTAATTTGCATTTCTTCCCTGATTTCAGGGTTGGAATTGGAGTCCTTTTGGCAAGTCTTGCTCCTTTTCACTGGCCCTCATTTCCTCTCGGTCCATTTGCTTGCAATCGCTGCGCTTGCAGATTTGCTGGGTTTTTTTCAATTGCACTCTTTCCCATCATATCTCCTCTGCAGAGCGTCTGTTCCACTTTGTTCTCTGATTTCAAGATTTCGTTCCCTTTCCCGAAAGGAAGGCTTTCCCTTTCGGGAAAGGGAACGAAATCTTGCGATTTCAATGAAGATTCATTGGGCCAGCTCCGGGCCCTCTCCCTGCACTTCTTGTCGTCCCATTCACTTTTTGGGTTTTCGCGTGCTTTCAAAATTTTTCCTTTTTTTTTGTAATTTTTCTTTTAAGATTTCATTGCTGCAGTTTCTTCTCCTCCTCTCTCTTAATTTGCATTTCTTCCCTGATTTCAGGGCTGGAATTGGAGTCCTTTTGGCAAGTCTTGCTCCTTTTCACTGGCCCTCATTTCCTCTCGGTCCATTTGCTTGCAATCGCTGCGCTTGCAGATTTGCTGGGTTTTTTTCAATTGCACTCTTTCCCATCATATCTCCTCTGCAGAGCGTCTGTTCCACTTTGTTCTCTGATTTCAAGATTTCGTTCCCTTTCCCGAAAGGAAGGCTTTCCCTTTCGGGAAAGGGAACGAAATCTTGCGATTTCAATGAAGATTCATTGGGCCAGCTCCGGGCCCTCTCCCTGCACTTCTTGTCGTCCCATTCACTTTTTGGGTTTTCGCGTGCTTTCAAAATTTTTCCTTTTTTTTTGTAATTTTTCTTTTAAGATTTCATTGCTGCAGTTTCTTCTCCTCCTCTCTCTTAATTTGCATTTCTTCCCTGATTTCAGGGTTGGAATTGGAGTCCTTTTGGCAAGTCCTGCTCCTTTTCACTGCCCCTCACTTCATCTCGGTCCATTTGCTTGCAATCGCTGCGCTTGCAGATTTGCTGGGTTTTTTTCAATTGCACTCTTTCCCATCATATCTCCTCTGCAGAGCGTCTGTTCCACTTTGTTCTCTGATTTCAAGATTTCGTTCCCTTTCCCGAAAGGAAGGCTTTCCCTTTCGGGAAAGGAAACGAAATCTTGCGATTTCAATGAAGATTCATTGGGCCAGCTCCGGGCCCTCTCCCTGCACTTCTTGTCGTCCCATTCACTTTTTGGGTTTTCGCGTGCTTTCAAAATTTTTCCTTTTTTTTGTAATTTTTCTTTTAAGATTTCATTGCTGCAGTTTCTTCTCCTCCTCTCTCTTAATTTGCATTTCTTCCCTGATTTCAGGGTTGGAATTGGAGTCCTTTTGGCAAGTCTTGCTCCTTTTCACTGGCCCTCATTTCCTCTCGGTCCATTTGCTTGCAATCGCTGCGCTTGCAGATTTGCTGGGTTTTTTTCAATTGCACTCTTTCCCATCATATCTCCTCTGCAGAGCGTCTGTTCCACTTTGTTCTCTGATTTCAAGATTTCGTTCCCTTTCCCGAAAGGAAGGCTTTCCCTTTCGGGAAAGGGAACGAAATCTTGCGATTTCAATGAAGATTCATTGGGCCAGCTCCGGGCCCTCTCCCTGCACTTCTTGTCGTCCCATTCACTTTTTGGGTTTTCGCGTGCTTTCAAAATTTTTCCTTTTTTTTTGTAATTTTTCTTTTAAGATTTCATTGCTGCAGTTTCTTCTCCTCCTCTCTCTTAATTTGCATTTCTTCCCTGATTTCAGGGTTGGAATTGGAGTCCTTTTGGCAAGTCTTGCTCCTTTTCACTGGCCCTCATTTCATCTCGGTCCATTTGCTTGCAATCGCTGCGCTTGCAGATTTGCTGGGTTTTTTTCAATTGCACTCTTTCCCATCATATCTCCTCTGCAGAGCGTCTGTTCCACTTTGTTCTCTGATTTCAAGATTTCGTTCCCTTTCCCGAAAGGAAGGCTTTCCCTTTCGGGAAAGGGAACGAAATCTTGCGATTTCAATGAAGATTCATTGGGCCAGCTCCGGGCCCTCTCCCTGCACTTCTTGTCGTCCCATTCACTTTTTGGGTTTTCGCGTGCTTTCAAAATTTTTCCTTTTTTTTTGTAATTTTTCTTTTAAGATTTCATTGCTGCAGTTTCTTCTCCTCCTCTCTCTTAATTTGCATTTCTTCCCTGATTTCAGGGTTGGAATTGGAGTCCTTTTGGCAAGTCCTGCTCCTTTTCACTGCCCCTCACTTCATCTCGGTCCATTTGCTTGCAATCGCTGCGCTTGCAGATTTGCTGGGTTTTTTTCAATTGCACTCTTTCCCATCATATCTCCTCTGCAGAGCGTCTGTTCCACTTTGTTCTCTGATTTCAAGATTTCGTTCCCTTTCCCGAAAGGAAGGCTTTCCCTTTCGGGAAAGGGAACGAAATCTTGCGATTTCAATGAAGATTCATTGGGCCAGCTCCGGGCCCTCTCCCTGCACTTCTTGTCGTCCCATTCACTTTTTGGGTTTTCGCGTGCTTTCAAAATTTTTCCTTTTTTTTTGTAATTTTTCTTTTAAGATTTCATTGCTGCAGTTTCTTCTCCTCCTCTCTCTTAATTTGCATTTCTTCCCTGATTTCAGGGCTGGAATTGGAGTCCTTTTGGCAAGTCTTGCTCCTTTTCACTGGCCCTCATTTCCTCTCGGTCCATTTGCTTGCAATCGCTGCGCTTGCAGATTTGCTGGGTTTTTTTCAATTGCACTCTTTCCCATCATATCTCCTCTGCAGAGCGTCTGTTCCACTTTGTTCTCTGATTTTCAAGATTTCGTTCCCTTTCCCGAAAGGAAGGCTTTCCCTTTCGGGAAAGGGAACGAAATCTTGCGATTTCAATGAAGATTCATTGGGCCAGCTCCGGGCCCTCTCCCTGCACTTCTTGTCGTCCCATTCACTTTTTGGGTTTTCGCGTGCTTTCAAAATTTTTCCTTTTTTTTTGTAATTTTTCTTTTAAGATTTCATTGCTGCAGTTTCTTCTCCTCCTCTCTCTTAATTTGCATTTCTTCCCTGATTTCAGGGTTGGAATTGGAGTCCTTTTGGCAAGTCTTGCTCCTTTTCACTGGCCCTCATTTCCTCTCGGTCCATTTGCTTGCAATCGCTGCGCTTGCAGATTTGCTGGGTTTTTTTCAATTGCACTCTTTCCCATCATATCTCCTCTGCAGAGCGTCTGTTCCACTTTGTTCTCTGATTTCAAGATTTCGTTCCCTTTCCCGAAAGGAAGGCTTTCCCTTTCGGGAAAGGGAACGAAATCTTGCGATTTCAATGAAGATTCATTGGGCCAGCTCCGGGCCCTCTCCCTGCACTTCTTGTCGTCCCATTCACTTTTTGGGTTTTCGCGTGCTTTCAAAATTTTTCCTTTTTTTTTGTAATTTTTGTTTTAAGATTTCATTGCTGCAGTTTCTTCTCCTCCTCTCTCTTAATTTGCATTTCTTCCCTGATTTCAGGGTTGGAATTGGAGTCCTTTTGGCAAGTCTTGCTCCTTTTCACTGGCCCTCATTTCCTCTCGGTCCATTTGCTTGCAATCGCTGCGCTTGCAGATTTGCTGGGTTTTTTTCAATTGCACTCTTTCCCATCATATCTCCTCTGCAGAGCGTCTGTTCCACTTTGTTCTCTGATTTCAAGATTTCGTTCCCTTTCCCGAAAGGAAGGCTTTCCCTTTCGGGAAAGGGAACGAAATCTTGCGATTTCAATGAAGATTCATTGGGCCAGCTCCGGGCCCTCTCCCTGCACTTCTTGTCGTCCCATTCACTTTTTGGGTTTTCGCGTGCTTTCAAAATTTTTCCTTTTTTTTGTAATTTTTGTTTTAAGATTTCATTGCTGCAGTTTCATCTCCTCCTCTCTCTTAATTTGCATTTCTTCCCTGATTTCAGGGTTGGAATTGGAGTCCTTTTGGCAAGTCCTGCTCCTTTTCACTGCCCCTCACTTCATCTCGGTCCATTTGCTTGCAATCGCTGCGCTTGCAGATTTGCTGGGTTTTTTTCAATTGCACTCTTTCCCATCATATCTCCTCTGCAGAGCATCTGTTCCACTTTGTTCTCTGATTTCAAGATTTCGTTCCCTTTCCCGAAAGGAAGGCTTTCCCTTTCGGGAAAGGGAACGAAATCTTGCGATTTCAATGAAGATTCATTGGGCCAGCTCCGGGCCCTCTCCCTGCACTTCTTGTCGTCCCATTCACTTTTTGGGTTTTCGCGTGCTTTCAAAATTTTTCCTTTTTTTTCGTAATTTTTCTTTTAAGATTTCATTGCTGCAGTTTCTTCTCCTCCTCTCTCTTAATTTGCATTTCTTCCCTGATTTCAGGGTTGGAATTGGAGTCCTTTTGGCAAGTCTTGCTCCTTTTCACTGGCCCTCATTTCCTCTCGGTCCATTTGCTTGCAATCGCTGCGCTTGCAGATTTGCTGGGTTTTTTTCAATTGCACTCTTTCCCATCATATCTCCTCTGCAGAGCGTCTGTTCCACTTTGTTCTCTGATTTCAAGATTTCGTTCCCTTTCCCGAAAGGAAGGCTTTCCCTTTCGGGAAAGGGAACGAAATCTTGCGATTTCAATGAAGATTCATTGGGCCAGCTCCGGGCCCTCTCCCTGCACTTCTTGTCGTCCCATTCACTTTTTGGGTTTTCGCGTGCTTTCAAAATTTTTCCTTTTTTTTCGTAATTTTTCTTTTAAGATTTCATTGCTGCAGTTTCTTCTCCTCCTCTCTCTTAATTTGCATTTCTTCCCTGATTTCAGGGTTGGAATTGGAGTCCTTTTGGCAAGTCTTGCTCCTTTTCACTGGCCCTCATTTCCTCTCGGTCCATTTGCTTGCAATCGCTGCGCTTGCAGATTTGCTGGGTTTTTTTCAATTGCACTCTTTCCCATCATATCTCCTCTGCAGAGCGTCTGTTCCACTTTGTTCTCTGATTTCAAGATTTCGTTCCCTTTCCCGAAAGGAAGGCTTTCCCTTTCGGGAAAGGGAACGAAATCTTGCGATTTCAATGAAGATTCATTGGGCCAGCTCCGGGCCCTCTCCCTGCACTTCTTGTCGTCCCATTCACTTTTTGGGTTTTCGCGTGCTTTCAAAATTTTTCCTTTTTTTTTCGTAATTTTTCTTTTAAGATTTCATTGCTGCAGTTTCTTCTCCTCCTCTCTCTTAATTTGCATTTCTTCCCTGATTTCAGGGTTGGAATTGGAGTCCTTTTGGCAAGTCTTGCTCCTTTTCACTGGCCCTCATTTCCTCTCGGTCCATTTGCTTGCAATCGCTGCGCTTGCAGATTTGCTGGGTTTTTTTCAATTGCACTCTTTCCCATCATATCTCCTCTGCAGAGCGTCTGTTCCACTTTGTTCTCTGATTTCAAGATTTCGTTCCCTTTCCCGAAAGGAAGGCTTTCCCTTTCGGGAAAGGGAACGAAATCTTGCGATTTCAATGAAGATTCATTGGGCCAGCTCCGGGCCCTCTCCCTGCACTTCTTGTCGTCCCATTCACTTTTTGGGTTTTCGCGTGCTTTCAAAATTTTTCCTTTTTTTTTGTAATTTTTCTTTTAAGATTTCATTGCTGCAGTTTCTTCTCCTCCTCTCTCTTAATTGCATTTCTTCCCTGATTTCAGGGTTGGAATTGGAGTCCTTTTGGCAAGTCTTGCTCCTTTTCACTGGCCCTCATTTCCTCTCGGTCCATTTGCTTGCAATCGCTGCGCTTGCAGATTTGCTGGGTTTTTTTCAATTGCACTCTTTCCCATCATATCTCCTCTGCAGAGCGTCTGTTCCACTTTGTTCTCTGATTTCAAGATTTCGTTCCCTTTCCCGAAAGGAAGGCTTTCCCTTTCGGGAAAGGGAACGAAATCTTGCGATTTCAATGAAGATTCATTGGGCCAGCTCCGGGCCCTCTCCCTGCACTTCTTGTCGTCCCATTCACTTTTGGGTTTTCGCGTGCTTTCAAAATTTTTTCCTTTTTTTTTGTAATTTTTCTTTTAAGATTTCATTGCTGCAGTTTCTTCTCCTCCTCTCTCTTGATTTGCATTTCTTCCCTGATTTCAGGGTGGAATTGGAGTCCTTTTGGCAAGTCCTGCTCCTTTTCACTGCCCCTCACTTCATCTCGGTCCATTTGCTTGCAATCGCTGCGCTTGCAGATTTGCTGGGTTTTTTTCAATTGCACTCTTTCCCATCATATCTCCTCTGCAGAGCGTCTGTTCCACTTTGTTCTCTGATTTCAAGATTTCGTTCCCTTTCCCGAAAGGAAGGCTTTCCCTTTCGGGAAAGGGAACGAAATCTTGCGATTTCAATGAAGATTCATTGGGCCAGCTCCGGGCCCTCTCCCTGCACTTCTTGTCGTCCCATTCACTTTTTGGGTTTTCGCGTGCTTTCAAAATTTTTCCTTTTTTTTTGTAATTTTTCTTTTAAGATTTCATTGCTGCAGTTTCTTCTCCTCCTCTCTCTTAATTTGCATTTCTTCCCTGATTTCAGGGTTGGAATTGGAGTCCTTTTGGCAAGTCTTGCTCCTTTTCACTGGCCCTCATTTCCTCTCGGTCCATTTGCTTGCAATCGCTGCGCTTGCAGATTTGCTGGGTTTTTTTCAATTGCACTCTTTCCCATCATATCTCCTCTGCAGAGCGTCTGTTCCACTTTGTTCTCTGATTTCAAGATTTCGTTCCCTTTCCCGAAAGGAAGGCTTTCCCTTTCGGGAAAGGGAACGAAATCTTGCGATTTCAATGAAGATTCATTGGGCCAGCTCCGGGCCCTCTCCCTGCACTTCTTGTCGTCCCATTCACTTTTTGGGTTTTCGCGTGCTTTCAAAATTTTTCCTTTTTTTTTGTAATTTTTCTTTTAAGATTTCATTGCTGCAGTTTCTTCTCCTCCTCTCTCTTAATTTGCATTTCTTCCCTGATTTCAGGGTTGGAATTGGAGTCCTTTTGGCAAGTCTTGCTCCTTTTCACTGGCCCTCATTTCCTCTCGGTCCATTTGCTTGCAATCGCTGCGCTTGCAGATTTGCTGGGTTTTTTTCAATTGCACTCTTTCCCATCATATCTCCTCTGCAGAGCGTCTGTTCCACTTTGTTCTCTGATTTCAAGATTTCGTTCCCTTTCCCGAAAGGAAGGCTTTCCCTTTCGGGAAAGGGAACGAAATCTTGCGATTTCAATGAAGATTCATTGGGCCAGCTCCGGGCCCTCTCCCTGCACTTCTTGTCGTCCCATTCACTTTTTGGGTTTTCGCGTGCTTTCAAAATTTTTCCTTTTTTTTTGTAATTTTTCTTTTAAGATTTCATTGCTGCAGTTTCTTCTCCTCCTCTCTCTTGATTTGCATTTCTTCCCTGATTTCAGGGTTGGAATTGGAGTCCTTTTGGCAAGTCCTGCTCCTTTTCACTGCCCCTCACTTCATCTCGGTCCATTTGCTTGCAATCGCTGCGCTTGCAGATTTGCTGGGTTTTTTTCAATTGCACTCTTTCCCATCATATCTCCTCTGCAGAGCGTCTGTTCCACTTTGTTCTCTGATTTCAAGATTTCGTTCCCTTTCCCGAAAGGAAGGCTTTCCCTTTCGGGAAAGGGAACGAAATCTTGCGATTTCAATGAAGATTCATTGGGCCAGCTCCGGGCCCTCTCCCTGCACTTCTTGTCGTCCCATTCACTTTTTGGGTTTTCGCGTGCTTTCAAAATTTTTCCTTTTTTTTTGTAATTTTTCTTTTAAGATTTCATTGCTGCAGTTTCTTCTCCTCCTCTCTCTTAATTTGCATTTCTTCCCTGATTTCAGGGTTGGAATTGGAGTCCTTTTGGCAAGTCTTGCTCCTTTTCACTGGCCCTCATTTCCTCTCGGTCCATTTGCTTGCAATCGCTGCGCTTGCAGATTTGCTGGGTTTTTTTCAATTGCACTCTTTCCCATCATATCTCCTCTGCAGAGCGTCTGTTCCACTTTGTTCTCTGATTTCAAGATTTCGTTCCCTTTCCCGAAAGGAAGGCTTTCCCTTTCGGGAAAGGGAACGAAATCTTGCGATTTCAATGAAGATTCATTGGGCCAGCTCCGGGCCCTCTCCCTGCACTTCTTGTCGTCCCATTCACTTTTTGGGTTTTCGCGTGCTTTCAAAATTTTTCCTTTTTTTTTGTAATTTTTCTTTTAAGATTTCATTGCTGCAGTTTCTTCTCCTCCTCTCTCTTAATTTGCATTTCTTCCCTGATTTCAGGGCTGGAATTGGAGTCCTTTTGGCAAGTCTTGCTCCTTTTCACTGGCCCTCATTTCCTCTCGGTCCATTTGCTTGCAATCGCTGCGCTTGCAGATTTGCTGGGTTTTTTTCAATTGCACTCTTTCCCATCATATCTCCTCTGCAGAGCGTCTGTTCCACTTTGTTCTCTGATTTCAAGATTTCGTTCCCTTTCCCGAAAGGAAGGCTTTCCCTTTCGGGAAAGGGAACGAAATCTTGCGATTTCAATGAAGATTCATTGGGCCAGCTCCGGGCCCTCTCCCTGCACTTCTTGTCGTCCCATTCACTTTTTGGGTTTTCGCGTGCTTTCAAAATTTTTCCTTTTTTTTTGTAATTTTTCTTTTAAGATTTCATTGCTGCAGTTTCTTCTCCTCCTCTCTCTTAATTTGCATTTCTTCCCTGATTTCAGGGTTGGAATTGGAGTCCTTTTGGCAAGTCCTGCTCCTTTTCACTGCCCCTCACTTCATCTCGGTCCATTTGCTTGCAATCGCTGCGCTTGCAGATTTGCTGGGTTTTTTTCAATTGCACTCTTTCCCATCATATCTCCTCTGCAGAGCGTCTGTTCCACTTTGTTCTCTGATTTCAAGATTTCGTTCCCTTTCCCGAAAGGAAGGCTTTCCCTTTCGGGAAAGGAAACGAAATCTTGCGATTTCAATGAAGATTCATTGGGCCAGCTCCGGGCCCTCTCCCTGCACTTCTTGTCGTCCCATTCACTTTTTGGGTTTTCGCGTGCTTTCAAAATTTTTCCTTTTTTTTTGTAATTTTTCTTTTAAGATTTCATTGCTGCAGTTTCTTCTCCTCCTCTCTCTTAATTTGCATTTCTTCCCTGATTTCAGGGTTGGAATTGGAGTCCTTTTGGCAAGTCTTGCTCCTTTTCACTGGCCCTCATTTCCTCTCGGTCCATTTGCTTGCAATCGCTGCGCTTGCAGATTTGCTGGGTTTTTTTCAATTGCACTCTTTCCCATCATATCTCCTCTGCAGAGCGTCTGTTCCACTTTGTTCTCTGATTTCAAGATTTCGTTCCCTTTCCCGAAAGGAAGGCTTTCCCTTTCGGGAAAGGGAACGAAATCTTGCGATTTCAATGAAGATTCATTGGGCCAGCTCCGGGCCCTCTCCCTGCACTTCTTGTCGTCCCATTCACTTTTTGGGTTTTCGCGTGCTTTCAAAATTTTTCCTTTTTTTTTGTAATTTTTCTTTTAAGATTTCATTGCTGCAGTTTCTTCTCCTCCTCTCTCTTAATTTGCATTTCTTCCCTGATTTCAGGGTTGGAATTGGAGTCCTTTTGGCAAGTCTTGCTCCTTTTCACTGGCCCTCATTTCATCTCGGTCCATTTGCTTGCAATCGCTGCGCTTGCAGATTTGCTGGGTTTTTTTCAATTGCACTCTTTCCCATCATATCTCCTCTGCAGAGCGTCTGTTCCACTTTGTTCTCTGATTTCAAGATTTCGTTCCCTTTCCCGAAAGGAAGGCTTTCCCTTTCGGGAAAGGGAACGAAATCTTGCGATTTCAATGAAGATTCATTGGGCCAGCTCCGGGCCCTCTCCCTGCACTTCTTGTCGTCCCATTCACTTTTTGGGTTTTCGCGTGCTTTCAAAATTTTTCCTTTTTTTTTGTAATTTTTCTTTTAAGATTTCATTGCTGCAGTTTCTTCTCCTCCTCTCTCTTAATTTGCATTTCTTCCCTGATTTCAGGGTTGGAATTGGAGTCCTTTTGGCAAGTCCTGCTCCTTTTCACTGCCCCTCACTTCATCTCGGTCCATTTGCTTGCAATCGCTGCGCTTGCAGATTTGCTGGGTTTTTTTCAATTGCACTCTTTCCCATCATATCTCCTCTGCAGAGCGTCTGTTCCACTTTGTTCTCTGATTTCAAGATTTCGTTCCCTTTCCCGAAAGGAAGGCTTTCCCTTTCGGGAAAGGGAACGAAATCTTGCGATTTCAATGAAGATTCATTGGGCCAGCTCCGGGCCCTCTCCCTGCACTTCTTGTCGTCCCATTCACTTTTTGGGTTTTCGCGTGCTTTCAAAATTTTTCCTTTTTTTTTGTAATTTTTCTTTTAAGATTTCATTGCTGCAGTTTCTTCTCCTCCTCTCTCTTAATTTGCATTTCTTCCCTGATTTCAGGGCTGGAATTGGAGTCCTTTTGGCAAGTCTTGCTCCTTTTCACTGGCCCTCATTTCCTCTCGGTCCATTTGCTTGCAATCGCTGCGCTTGCAGATTTGCTGGGTTTTTTTCAATTGCACTCTTTCCCATCATATCTCCTCTGCAGAGCGTCTGTTCCACTTTGTTCTCTGATTTCAAGATTTCGTTCCCTTTCCCGAAAGGAAGGCTTTCCCTTTCGGGAAAGGGAACGAAATCTTGCGATTTCAATGAAGATTCATTGGGCCAGCTCCGGGCCCTCTCCCTGCACTTCTTGTCGTCCCATTCACTTTTTGGGTTTTCGCGTGCTTTCAAAATTTTTCCTTTTTTTTTGTAATTTTTCTTTTAAGATTTCATTGCTGCAGTTTCTTCTCCTCCTCTCTCTTAATTTGCATTTCTTCCCTGATTTCAGGGTTGGAATTGGAGTCCTTTTGGCAAGTCTTGCTCCTTTTCACTGGCCCTCATTTCCTCTCGGTCCATTTGCTTGCAATCGCTGCGCTTGCAGATTTGCTGGGTTTTTTTCAATTGCACTCTTTCCCATCATATCTCCTCTGCAGAGCGTCTGTTCCACTTTGTTCTCTGATTTCAAGATTTCGTTCCCTTTCCCGAAAGGAAGGCTTTCCCTTTCGGGAAAGGGAACGAAATCTTGCGATTTCAATGAAGATTCATTGGGCCAGCTCCGGGCCCTCTCCCTGCACTTCTTGTCGTCCCATTCACTTTTTGGGTTTTCGCGTGCTTTCAAAATTTTTCCTTTTTTTTTGTAATTTTTGTTTTAAGATTTCATTGCTGCAGTTTCTTCTCCTCCTCTCTCTTAATTTGCATTTCTTCCCTGATTTCAGGGTTGGAATTGGAGTCCTTTTGGCAAGTCTTGCTCCTTTTCACTGGCCCTCATTTCATCTCGGTCCATTTGCTTGCAATCGCTGCGCTTGCAGATTTGCTGGGTTTTTTTCAATTGCACTCTTTCCCATCATATCTCCTCTGCAGAGCGTCTGTTCCACTTTGTTCTCTGATTTCAAGATTTCGTTCCCTTTCCCGAAAGGAAGGCTTTCCCTTTCGGGAAAGGGAACGAAATCTTGCGATTTCAATGAAGATTCATTGGGCCAGCTCCGGGCCCTCTCCCTGCACTTCTTGTCGTCCCATTCACTTTTTGGGTTTTCGCGTGCTTTCAAAATTTTTCCTTTTTTTTTGTAATTTTTGTTTTAAGATTTCATTGCTGCAGTTTCTTCTCCTCCTCTCTCTTAATTTGCATTTCTTCCCTGATTTCAGGGTTGGAATTGGAGTCCTTTTGGCAAGTCCTGCTCCTTTTCACTGCCCCTCACTTCATCTCGGTCCATTTGCTTGCAATCGCTGCGCTTGCAGATTTGCTGGGTTTTTTTCAATTGCACTCTTTCCCATCATATCTCCTCTGCAGAGCATCTGTTCCACTTTGTTCTCTGATTTCAAGATTTCGTTCCCTTTCCCGAAAGGAAGGCTTTCCCTTTCGGGAAAGGGAACGAAATCTTGCGATTTCAATGAAGATTCATTGGGCCAGCTCCGGGCCCTCTCCCTGCACTTCTTGTCGTCCCATTCACTTTTTGGGTTTTCGCGTGCTTTCAAAATTTTTCCTTTTTTTTCGTAATTTTTCTTTTAAGATTTCATTGCTGCAGTTTCTTCTCCTCCTCTCTCTTAATTTGCATTTCTTCCCTGATTTCAGGGTTGGAATTGGAGTCCTTTTGGCAAGTCTTGCTCCTTTTCACTGGCCCTCATTTCCTCTCGGTCCATTTGCTTGCAATCGCTGCGCTTGCAGATTTGCTGGGTTTTTTTCAATTGCACTCTTTCCCATCATATCTCCTCTGCAGAGCGTCTGTTCCACTTTGTTCTCTGATTTCAAGATTTCGTTCCCTTTCCCGAAAGGAAGGCTTTCCCTTTCGGGAAAGGGAACGAAATCTTGCGATTTCAATGAAGATTCATTGGGCCAGCTCCGGGCCCTCTCCCTGCACTTCTTGTCGTCCCATTCACTTTTTGGGTTTTCGCGTGCTTTCAAAATTTTTCCTTTTTTTTCGTAATTTTTCTTTTAAGATTTCATTGCTGCAGTTTCTTCTCCTCCTCTCTCTTAATTTGCATTTCTTCCCTGATTTCAGGGTTGGAATTGGAGTCCTTTTGGCAAGTCTTGCTCCTTTTCACTGGCCCTCATTTCCTCTCGGTCCATTTGCTTGCAATCGCTGCGCTTGCAGATTTGCTGGGTTTTTTTCAATTGCACTCTTTCCCATCATATCTCCTCTGCAGAGCGTCTGTTCCACTTTGTTCTCTGATTTCAAGATTTCGTTCCCTTTCCCGAAAGGAAGGCTTTCCCTTTCGGGAAAGGGAACGAAATCTTGCGATTTCAATGAAGATTCATTGGGCCAGCTCCGGGCCCTCTCCCTGCACTTCTTGTCGTCCCATTCACTTTTTGGGTTTTCGCGTGCTTTCAAAATTTTTCCTTTTTTTTCGTAATTTTTCTTTTAAGATTTCATTGCTGCAGTTTCTTCTCCTCCTCTCTCTTAATTTGCATTTCTTCCCTGATTTCAGGGTTGGAATTGGAGTCCTTTTGGCAAGTCTTGCTCCTTTTCACTGGCCCTCATTTCCTCTCGGTCCATTTGCTTGCAATCGCTGCGCTTGCAGATTTGCTGGGTTTTTTTCAATTGCACTCTTTCCCATCATATCTCCTCTGCAGAGCGTCTGTTCCACTTTGTTCTCTGATTTCAAGATTTCGTTCCCTTTCCCGAAAGGAAGGCTTTCCCTTTCGGGAAAGGGAACGAAATCTTGCGATTTCAATGAAGATTCATTGGGCCAGCTCCGGGCCCTCTCCCTGCACTTCTTGTCGTCCCATTCACTTTTTGGGTTTTCGCGTGCTTTCAAAATTTTTCCTTTTTTTTTGTAATTTTTCTTTTAAGATTTCATTGCTGCAGTTTCTTCTCCTCCTCTCTCTTAATTTGCATTTCTTCCCTGATTTCAGGGTTGGAATTGGAGTCCTTTTGGCAAGTCTTGCTCCTTTTCACTGGCCCTCATTTCCTCTCGGTCCATTTGCTTGCAATCGCTGCGCTTGCAGATTTGCTGGGTTTTTTTCAATTGCACTCTTTCCCATCATATCTCCTCTGCAGAGCGTCTGTTCCACTTTGTTCTCTGATTTCAAGATTTCGTTCCCTTTCCCGAAAGGAAGGCTTTCCCTTTCGGGAAAGGGAACGAAATCTTGCGATTTCAATGAAGATTCATTGGGCCAGCTCCGGGCCCTCTCCCTGCACTTCTTGTCGTCCCATTCACTTTTTGGGTTTTCGCGTGCTTTCAAAATTTTTCCTTTTTTTTTGTAATTTTTGTTTTAAGATTTCATTGCTGCAGTTTCTTCTCCTCCTCTCTCTTAATTTGCATTTCTTCCCTGATTTCAGGGTTGGAATTGGAGTCCTTTTGGCAAGTCTTGCTCCTTTTCACTGGCCCTCATTTCATCTCGGTCCATTTGCTTGCAATCGCTGCGCTTGCAGATTTGCTGGGTTTTTTTCAATTGCACTCTTTCCCATCATATCTCCTCTGCAGAGCGTCTGTTCCACTTTGTTCTCTGATTTCAAGATTTCGTTCCCTTTCCCGAAAGGAAGGCTTTCCCTTTCGGGAAAGGGAACGAAATCTTGCGATTTCAATGAAGATTCATTGGGCCAGCTCCGGGCCCTCTCCCTGCACTTCTTGTCGTCCCATTCACTTTTTGGGTTTTCGCGTGCTTTCAAAATTTTTCCTTTTTTTTTGTAATTTTTCTTTTAAGATTTCATTGCTGCAGTTTCTTCTCCTCCTCTCTCTTAATTTGCATTTCTTCCCTGATTTCAGGGTTGGAATTGGAGTCCTTTTGGCAAGTCTTGCTCCTTTTCACTGGGCCTCATTTCATCTCGGTCCATTTGCTTGCAATCGCTGCGCTTGCAGATTTGCTGGGTTTTTTTCAATTGCACTCTTTCCCATCATATCTCCTCTGCAGAGCGTCTGTTCCACTTTGTTCTCTGATTTCAAGATTTCGTTCCCTTTCCCGAAAGGAAGGCTTTCCCTTTCGGGAAAGGGAACGAAATCTTGCGATTTCAATGAAGATTCATTGGGCCAGCTCCGGGCCCTCTCCCTGCACTTCTTGTCGTCCCATTCACTTTTTGGGTTTTCGCGTGCTTTCAAAATTTTTCCTTTTTTTTTGTAATTTTTCTTTTAAGATTTCATTGCTGCAGTTTCTTCTCCTCCTCTCTCTTGATTTGCATTTCTTCCCTGATTTCAGGGTTGGAATTGGAGTCCTTTTGGCAAGTCCTGCTCCTTTTCACTGCCCCTCACTTCATCTCGGTCCATTTGCTTGCAATCGCTGCGCTTGCAGATTTGCTGGGTTTTTTTCAATTGCACTCTTTCCCATCATATCTCCTCTGCAGAGCATCTGTTCCACTTTGTTCTCTGATTTCAAGATTTCGTTCCCTTTCCCGAAAGGAAGGCTTTCCCTTTCGGGAAAGGGAACGAAATCTTGCGATTTCAATGAAGATTCATTGGGCCAGCTCCGGGCCCTCTCCCTGCACTTCTTGTCGTCCCATTCACTTTTTGGGTTTTCGCGTGCTTTCAAAATTTTTCCTTTTTTTTTGTAATTTTTCTTTTAAGATTTCATTGCTGCAGTTTCTTCTCCTCCTCTCTCTTAATTTGCATTTCTTCCCTGATTTCAGGGTTGGAATTGGAGTCCTTTTGGCAAGTCTTGCTCCTTTTCACTGGCCCTCATTTCCTCTCGGTCCATTTGCTTGCAATCGCTGCGCTTGCAGATTTGCTGGGTTTTTTTCAATTGCACTCTTTCCCATCATATCTCCTCTGCAGAGCGTCTGTTCCACTTTGTTCTCTGATTTCAAGATTTCGTTCCCTTTCCCGAAAGGAAGGCTTTCCCTTTCGGGAAAGGGAACGAAATCTTGCGATTTCAATGAAGATTCATTGGGCCAGCTCCGGGCCCTCTCCCTGCACTTCTTGTCGTCCCATTCACTTTTTGGGTTTTCGCGTGCTTTCAAAATTTTTCCTTTTTTTTTGTAATTTTTGTTTTAACATTTCATTCCTGCAGTTTCTTCTCCTCCTCTCTCTTGATTTGCATTTCTTCCCTGATTTCAGGGTTGGAATTGGAGTCCTTTTGGCAAGTCTTGCTCCTTTTCACTGGCCCTCATTTCATCTCGGTCCATTTGCTTGCAATCGCTGCGCTTGCAGATTTGCTGGGTTTTTTTCAATTGCACTCTTTCCCATCATATCTCCTCTGCAGAGCGTCTGTTCCACTTTGTTCTCTGATTTCAAGATTTCGTTCCCTTTCCCGAAAGGAAGGCTTTCCCTTTCGGGAAAGGGAACGAAATCTTGCGATTTCAATGAAGATTCATTGGGCCAGCTCCGGGCCCTCTCCCTGCACTTCTTGTCATCCCATTCACTTTTTGGGTTTTCGCGTGCTTTCAAAATTTTTCCTTTTTTTTTGTAATTTTTCTTTTAAGATTTCATTGCTGCAGTTTCTTCTCCTCCTCTCTCTTAATTTGCATTTCTTCCCTGATTTCAGGGTTGGAATTGGAGTCCTTTTGGCAAGTCCTGCTCCTTTTCACTGCCCCTCACTTCATCTCGGTCCATTTGCTTGCAATCGCTGCGCTTGCAGATTTGCTGGGTTTTTTTCAATTGCACTCTTTCCCATCATATCTCCTCTGCAGAGCATCTGTTCCACTTTGTTCTCTGATTTCAAGATTTCGTTCCCTTTCCCGAAAGGAAGGCTTTCCCTTTCGGGAAAGGGAACGAAATCTTGCGATTTCAATGAAGATTCATTGGGCCAGCTCCGGGCCCTCTCCCTGCACTTCTTGTCGTCCCATTCACTTTTTGGGTTTTCGCGTGCTTTCAAAATTTTTCCTTTTTTTTTGTAATTTTTCTTTTAAGATTTCATTGCTGCAGTTTCTTCTCCTCCTCTCTCTTAATTTGCATTTCTTCCCTGATTTCAGGGTTGGAATTGGAGTCCTTTTGGCAAGTCTTGCTCCTTTTCACTGGCCCTCATTTCCTCTCGGTCCATTTGCTTGCAATCGCTGCGCTTGCAGATTTGCTGGGTTTTTTTCAATTGCACTCTTTCCCATCATATCTCCTCTGCAGAGCGTCTGTTCCACTTTGTTCTCTGATTTCAAGATTTCGTTCCCTTTCCCGAAAGGAAGGCTTTCCCTTTCGGGAAAGGGAACGAAATCTTGCGATTTCAATGAAGATTCATTGGGCCAGCTCCGGGCCCTCTCCCTGCACTTCTTGTCGTCCCATTCACTTTTTGGGTTTTCGCGTGCTTTCAAAATTTTTCCTTTTTTTTTGTAATTTTTGTTTTAAGATTTCATTGCTGCAGTTTCTTCTCCTCCTCTCTCTTAATTTGCATTTCTTCCCTGATTTCAGGGTTGGAATTGGAGTCCTTTTGGCAAGTCTTGCTCCTTTTCACTGGCCCTCATTTCATCTCGGTCCATTTGCTTGCAATCGCTGCGCTTGCAGATTTGCTGGGTTTTTTTCAATTGCACTCTTTCCCATCATATCTCCTCTGCAGAGCGTCTGTTCCACTTTGTTCTCTGATTTCAAGATTTCGTTCCCTTTCCCGAAAGGAAGGCTTTCCCTTTCGGGAAAGGGAACGAAATCTTGCGATTTCAATGAAGATTCATTGGGCCAGCTCCGGGCCCTCTCCCTGCACTTCTTGTCGTCCCATTCACTTTTTGGGTTTTCGCGTGCTTTCAAAATTTTTCCTTTTTTTTTGTAATTTTTCTTTTAAGATTTCATTGCTGCAGTTTCTTCTCCTCCTCTCTCTTAATTTGCATTTCTTCCCTGATTTCAGGGTTGGAATTGGAGTCCTTTTGGCAAGTCCTGCTCCTTTTCACTGCCCCTCACTTCATCTCGGTCCATTTGCTTGCAATCGCTGCGCTTGCAGATTTGCTGGGTTTTTTTCAATTGCACTCTTTCCCATCATATCTCCTCTGCAGAGCATCTGTTCCACTTTGTTCTCTGATTTCAAGATTTCGTTCCCTTTCCCGAAAGGAAGGCTTTCCCTTTCGGGAAAGGGAACGAAATCTTGCGATTTCAATGAAGATTCATTGGGCCAGCTCCGGGCCCTCTCCCTGCACTTCTTGTCGTCCCATTCACTTTTTGGGTTTTCGCGTGCTTTCAAAATTTTTCCTTTTTTTTTGTAATTTTTGTTTTAAGATTTCATTGCTGCAGTTTCTTCTCCTCCTCTCTCTTAATTTGCATTTCTTCCCTGATTTCAGGGTTGGAATTGGAGTCCTTTTGGCAAGTCTTGCTCCTTTTCACTGGCCCTCATTTCCTCTCGGTCCATTTGCTTGCAATCGCTGCACTTGCAGATTTGCTGGGTTTTTTTCAATTGCACTCTTTCCCATCATATCTCCTCTGCAGAGCGTCTGTTCCACTTTGTTCTCTGATTTCAAGATTTCGTTCCCTTTCCCGAAAGGAAGGCTTTCCCTTTCGGGAAAGGGAACGAAATCTTGCGATTTCAATGAAGATTCATTGGGCCAGCTCCGGGCCCTCTCCCTGCACTTCTTGTCGTCCCATTCACTTTTTGGGTTTTCGCGTGCTTTCAAAATTTTTCCTTTTTTTTTGTAATTTTTCTTTTAAGATTTCATTGCTGCAGTTTCTTCTCCTCCTCTCTCTTAATTTGCATTTCTTCCCTGATTTCAGGGTTGGAATTGGAGTCCTTTTGGCAAGTCCTGCTCCTTTTCACTGCCCCTCACTTCATCTCGGTCCATTTGCTTGCAATCGCTGCGCTTGCAGATTTGCTGGGTTTTTTTCAATTGCACTCTTTCCCATCATATCTCCTCTGCAGAGCGTCTGTTCCACTTTGTTCTCTGATTTCAAGATTTCGTTCCCTTTCCCGAAAGGAAGGCTTTCCCTTTCGGGAAAGGAAACGAAATCTTGCGATTTCAATGAAGATTCATTGGGCCAGCTCCGGGCCCTCTCCCTGCACTTCTTGTCGTCCCATTCACTTTTTGGGTTTTCGCGTGCTTTCAAAATTTTTCCTTTTTTTTTGTAATTTTTCTTTTAAGATTTCATTGCTGCAGTTTCTTCTCCTCCTCTCTCTTGATTTGCATTTCTTCCCTGATTTCAGGGTTGGAATTGGAGTCCTTTTGGCAAGTCCTGCTCCTTTTCACTGGCCCTCATTTCATCTCGGTCCATTTGCTTGCAATCGCTGCGCTTGCAGATTTGCTGGGTTTTTTTCAATTGCACTCTTTCCCATCATATCTCCTCTGCAGAGCGTCTGTTCCACTTTGTTCTCTGATTTCAAGATTTCGTTCCCTTTCCCGAAAGGAAGGCTTTCCCTTTCGGGAAAGGGAACGAAATCTTGCGATTTCAATGAAGATTCATTGGGCCAGCTCCGGGCCCTCTCCCTGCACTTCTTGTCGTCCCATTCACTTTTTGGGTTTTCGCGTGCTTTCAAAATTTTTTCTTTTTTTTTGTAATTTTTCTTTTAAGATTTCATTGCTGCAGTTTCTTCTCCTCCTCTCTCTTGATTTGCATTTCTTCCCTGATTTCAGGGTTGGAATTGGAGTCCTTTTGGCAAGTCTTGCTCCTTTTCACTGGCCCTCATTTCATCTCGGTCCATTTGCTTGCAATCGCTGCGCTTGCAGATTTGCTGGGTTTTTTTCAATTGCACTCTTTCCCATCATATCTCCTCTGCAGAGCGTCTGTTCCACTTTGTTCTCTGATTTCAAGATTTCGTTCCCTTTCCCGAAAGGAAGGCTTTCCCTTTCGGGAAAGGGAACGAAATCTTGCGATTTCAATGAAGATTCATTGGGCCAGCTCCGGGCCCTCTCCCTGCACTTCTTGTCGTCCCATTCACTTTTTGGGTTTTCGCGTGCTTTCAAAATTTTTCCTTTTTTTTTGTAATTTTTCTTTTAAGATTTCATTGCTGCAGTTTCTTCTCCTCCTCTCTCTTAATTTGCATTTCTTCCCTGATTTCAGGGTTGGAATTGGAGTCTTTTTTGCAAGTCCTGCTCCTTTTCACTGCCCCTCATTTCATCTCGGTCCATTTGCTTGCAATCGCTGCGCTTGCAGATTTGCTGGGTTTTTTTCAATTGCACTCTTTCCCATCATATCTCCTCTGCAGAGCGTCTGTTCCACTTTGTTCTCTGATTTCAAGATTTCGTTCCCTTTCCCGAAAGGAAGGCTTTCCCTTTCGGGAAAGGGAACGAAATCTTGCGATTTCAATGAAGATTCATTGGGCCAGCTCCGGGCCCTCTCCCTGCACTTCTTGTCGTCCCATTCACTTTTTGGGTTTTCGCGTGCTTTCAAAATTTTTCCTTTTTTTTTGTAATTTTTCTTTTAAGATTTCATTGCTGCAGTTTCTTCTCCTCCTCTCTCTTAATTTGCATTTCTTCCCTGATTTCAGGGTTGGAATTGGAGTCTTTTTTGCAAGTCTTGCTCCTTTTCACTGCCCCTCATTTCATCTCGGTCCATTTGCTTGCAATCGCTGCGCTTGCAGATTTGCTGGGTTTTTTTCAATTGCACTCTTTCCCATCATATCACCTCTGCAGAGCGTCTGTTCCACTTTGTTCTCTGATTTCAAGATTTCGTTCCCTTTCCCGAAAGGAAGGCTTTCCCTTTCGGGAAAGGGAACGAAATCTTGCGATTTCAATGAAGATTCATTGGGCCAGCTCCGGGCCCTCTCCCTGCACTTCTTGTCGTCCCATTCACTTTTTGGGTTTTCGCGTGCTTTCAAAATTTTTCCTTTTTTTTTGTAATTTTTGTTTTAAGATTTCATTGCTGCAGTTTCTTCTCCTCCTCTCTCTTAATTTGCATTTCTTCCCTGATTTCAGGGTTGGAATTGGAGTCCTTTTGGCAAGTCTTGCTCCTTTTCACTGGCCCTCATTTCATCTCGGTCCATTTGCTTGCAATCGCTGCGCTTGCAGATTTGCTGGGTTTTTTTCAATTGCACTCTTTCCCATCATATCTCCTCTGCAGAGCGTCTGTTCCACTTTGTTCTCTGATTTCAAGATTTCGTTCCCTTTCCCGAAAGGAAGGCTTTCCCTTTCGGGAAAAGGAACGAAATCTTGCGATTTCAATGAAGATTCATTGGGCCAGCTCCGGGCCCTCTCCCTGCACTTCTTGTCGTCCCATTCACTTTTTGGGTTTTCGCGTGCTTTCAAAATTTTTCCTTTTTTTTTGTAATTTTTCTTTTAAGATTTCATTGCTGCAGTTTCTTCTCCTCCTCTCTCTTGATTTGCATTTCTTCCCTGATTTCAGGGTTGGAATTGGAGTCCTTTTGGCAAGTCCTGCTCCTTTTCACTGCCCCTCACTTCATCTCGGTCCATTTGCTTGCAATCGCTGCGCTTGCAGATTTGCTGGGTTTTTTTCAATTGCACTCTTTCCCATCATATCTCCTCTGCAGAGCGTCTGTTCCACTTTGTTCTCTGATTTCAAGATTTCGTTCCCTTTCCCGAAAGGAAGGCTTTCCCTTTCGGGAAAGGGAACGAAATCTTGCGATTTCAATGAAGATTCATTGGGCCAGCTCCGGGCCCTCTCCCTGCACTTCTTGTCGTCCCATTCACTTTTTGGGTTTTCGCGTGCTTTCAAAATTTTTCCTTTTTTTTTGTAATTTTTCTTTTAAGATTTCATTGCTGCAGTTTCTTCTCCTCCTCTCTCTTAATTTGCATTTCTTCCCTGATTTCAGGGTTGGAATTGGAGTCCTTTTGGCAAGTCTTGCTCCTTTTCACTGGCCCTCATTTCATCTCGGTCCATTTGCTTGCAATCGCTGCGCTTGCAGATTTGCTGGGTTTTTTTCAATTGCACTCTTTCCCATCATATCTCCTCTGCAGAGCGTCTGTTCCACTTTGTTCTCTGATTTCAAGATTTCGTTCCCTTTCCCGAAAGGAAGGCTTTCCCTTTCGGGAAAGGGAACGAAATCTTGCGATTTCAATGAAGATTCATTGGGCCAGCTCCGGGCCCTCTCCCTGCACTTCTTGTCGTCCCATTCACTTTTTGGGTTTTCGCGTGCTTTCAAAATTTTTCCTTTTTTTTTGTAATTTTTGTTTTAAGATTTCATTGCTGCAGTTTCTTCTCCTCCTCTCTCTTAATTTGCATTTCTTCCCTGATTTCAGGGTTGGAATTGGAGTCCTTTTGGCAAGTCTTGCTCCTTTTCACTGGCCCTCATTTCATCTCGGTCCATTTGCTTGCAATCGCTGCGCTTGCAGATTTGCTGGGTTTTTTTCAATTGCACTCTTTCCCATCATATCTCCTCTGCAGAGCGTCTGTTCCACTTTGTTCTCTGATTTCAAGATTTCGTTCCCTTTCCCGAAAGGAAGGCTTTCCCTTTCGGGAAAGGGAACGAAATCTTGCGATTTCAATGAAGATTCATTGGGCCAGCTCCGGGCCCTCTCCCTGCACTTCTTGTCGTCCCATTCACTTTTTGGGTTTTCGCGTGCTTTCAAAATTTTTCCTTTTTTTTTGTAATTTTTCTTTTAAGATTTCATTGCTGCAGTTTCTTCTCCTCCTCTCTCTTAATTTGCATTTCTTCCCTGATTTCAGGGTTGGAATTGGAGTCCTTTTGGCAAGTCCTGCTCCTTTTCACTGCCCCTCACTTCATCTCGGTCCATTTGCTTGCAATCGCTGCGCTTGCAGATTTGCTGGGTTTTTTTCAATTGCACTCTTTCCCATCATATCTCCTCTGCAGAGCATCTGTTCCACTTTGTTCTCTGATTTCAAGATTTCGTTCCCTTTCCCGAAAGGAAGGCTTTCCCTTTCGGGAAAGGGAACGAAATCTTGCGATTTCAATGAAGATTCATTGGGCCAGCTCCGGGCCCTCTCCCTGCACTTCTTGTCGTCCCATTCACTTTTTGGGTTTTCGCGTGCTTTCAAAATTTTTCCTTTTTTTTTGTAATTTTTCTTTTAAGATTTCATTGCTGCAGTTTCTTCTCCTCCTCTCTCTTAATTTGCATTTCTTCCCTGATTTCAGGGTTGGAATTGGAGTCCTTTTGGCAAGTCTTGCTCCTTTTCACTGGCCCTCATTTCCTCTCGGTCCATTTGCTTGCAATCGCTGCGCTTGCAGATTTGCTGGGTTTTTTTCAATTGCACTCTTTCCCATCATATCTCCTCTGCAGAGCGTCTGTTCCACTTTGTTCTCTGATTTCAAGATTTCGTTCCCTTTCCCGAAAGGAAGGCTTTCCCTTTCGGGAAAGGGAACGAAATCTTGCGATTTCAATGAAGATTCATTGGGCCAGCTCCGGGCCCTCTCCCTGCACTTCTTGTCGTCCCATTCACTTTTTGGGTTTTCGCGTGCTTTCAAAATTTTTCCTTTTTTTTTGTAATTTTTGTTTTAAGATTTCATTGCTGCAGTTTCTTCTCCTCCTCTCTCTTAATTTGCATTTCTTCCCTGATTTCAGGGTTGGAATTGGAGTCCTTTTGGCAAGTCTTGCTCCTTTTCACTGGCCCTCATTTCATCTCGGTCCATTTGCTTGCAATCGCTGCGCTTGCAGATTTGCTGGGTTTTTTTCAATTGCACTCTTTCCCATCATATCTCCTCTGCAGAGCGTCTGTTCCACTTTGTTCTCTGATTTCAAGATTTCGTTCCCTTTCCCGAAAGGAAGGCTTTCCCTTTCGGGAAAGGGAACGAAATCTTGCGATTTCAATGAAGATTCATTGGGCCAGCTCCGGGCCCTCTCCCTGCACTTCTTGTCGTCCCATTCACTTTTTGGGTTTTCGCGTGCTTTCAAAATTTTTCCTTTTTTTTTGTAATTTTTCTTTTAAGATTTCATTGCTGCAGTTTCTTCTCCTCCTCTCTCTTAATTTGCATTTCTTCCCTGATTTCAGGGTTGGAATTGGAGTCCTTTTGGCAAGTCCTGCTCCTTTTCACTGCCCCTCACTTCATCTCGGTCCATTTGCTTGCAATCGCTGCGCTTGCAGATTTGCTGGGATTTTTTCAATTGCACTCTTTCCCATCATATCTCCTCTGCAGAGCATCTGTTCCACTTTGTTCTCTGATTTCAAGATTTCGTTCCCTTTCCCGAAAGGAAGGCTTTCCCTTTCGGGAAAGGGAACGAAATCTTGCGATTTCAATGAAGATTCATTGGGCCAGCTCCGGGCCCTCTCCCTGCACTTCTTGTCGTCCCATTCACTTTTTGGGTTTTCGCGTGCTTTCAAAATTTTTCCTTTTTTTTTGTAATTTTTCTTTTAAGATTTCATTGCTGCAGTTTCTTCTCCTCCTCTCTCTTAATTTGCATTTCTTCCCTGATTTCAGGGTTGGAATTGGAGTCCTTTTGGCAAGTCTTGCTCCTTTTCACTGGCCCTCATTTCCTCTCGGTCCATTTGCTTGCAATCGCTGCGCTTGCAGATTTGCTGGGTTTTTTTCAATTGCACTCTTTCCCATCATATCTCCTCTGCAGAGCGTCTGTTCCACTTTGTTCTCTGATTTCAAGATTTCGTTCCCTTTCCCGAAAGGAAGGCTTTCCCTTTCGGGAAAGGGAACGAAATCTTGCGATTTCAATGAAGATTCATTGGGCCAGCTCCGGGCCCTCTCCCTGCACTTCTTGTCGTCCCATTCACTTTTTGGGTTTTCGCGTGCTTTCAAAATTTTTCCTTTTTTTTTGTAATTTTTGTTTTAAGATTTCATTGCTGCAGTTTCTTCTCCTCCTCTCTCTTAATTTGCATTTCTTCCCTGATTTCAGGGTTGGAATTGGAGTCCTTTTGGCAAGTCTTGCTCCTTTTCACTGGCCCTCATTTCATCTCGGTCCATTTGCTTGCAATCGCTGCGCTTGCAGATTTGCTGGGTTTTTTTCAATTGCACTCTTTCCCATCATATCTCCTCTGCAGAGCGTCTGTTCCACTTTGTTCTCTGATTTCAAGATTTCGTTCCCTTTCCCGAAAGGAAGGCTTTCCCTTTCGGGAAAGGGAACGAAATCTTGCGATTTCAATGAAGATTCATTGGGCCAGCTCCGGGCCCTCTCCCTGCACTTCTTGTCGTCCCATTCACTTTTTGGGTTTTCGCGTGCTTTCAAAATTTTTCCTTTTTTTTTGTAATTTTTCTTTTAAGATTTCATTGCTGCAGTTTCTTCTCCTCCTCTCTCTTAATTTGCATTTCTTCCCTGATTTCAGGGTTGGAATTGGAGTCCTTTTGGCAAGTCCTGCCCCTTTTCACTGCCCCTCACTTCATCTCGGTCCATTTGCTTGCAATCGCTGCGCTTGCAGATTTGCTGGGTTTTTTTCAATTGCACTCTTTCCCATCATATCTCCTCTGCAGAGCATCTGTTCCACTTTGTTCTCTGATTTCAAGATTTCGTTCCCTTTCCCGAAAGGAAGGCTTTCCCTTTCGGGAAAGGGAACGAAATCTTGCGATTTCAATGAAGATTCATTGGGCCAGCTCCGGGCCCTCTCCCTGCACTTCTTGTCGTCCCATTCACTTTTTGGGTTTTCGCGTGCTTTCAAAATTTTTCCTTTTTTTTTGTAATTTTTGTTTTAAGATTTCATTGCTGCAGTTTCTTCTCCTCCTCTCTCTTAATTTGCATTTCTTCCCTGATTTCAGGGTTGGAATTGGAGTCCTTTTGGCAAGTCTTGCTCCTTTTCACTGGCCCTCATTTCCTCTCGGTCCATTTGCTTGCAATCGCTGCGCTTGCAGATTTGCTGGGTTTTTTTCAATTGCACTCTTTCCCATCATATCTCCTCTGCAGAGCGTCTGTTCCACTTTGTTCTCTGATTTCAAGATTTCGTTCCCTTTCCCGAAAGGAAGGCTTTCCCTTTCGGGAAAGGGAACGAAATCTTGCGATTTCAATGAAGATTCATTGGGCCAGCTCCGGGCCCTCTCCCTGCACTTCTTGTCGTCCCATTCACTTTTTGGGTTTTCGCGTGCTTTCAAAATTTTTCCTTTTTTTTTGTAATTTTTCTTTTAAGATTTCATTGCTGCAGTTTCTTCTCCTCCTCTCTCTTAATTTGCATTTCTTCCCTGATTTCAGGGCTGGAATTGGAGTCCTTTTGGCAAGTCTTGCTCCTTTTCACTGGCCCTCATTTCCTCTCGGTCCATTTGCTTGCAATCGCTGCGCTTGCAGATTTGCTGGGTTTTTTTCAATTGCACTCTTTCCCATCATATCTCCTCTGCAGAGCGTCTGTTCCACTTTGTTCTCTGATTTCAAGATTTCGTTCCCTTTCCCGAAAGGAAGGCTTTCCCTTTCGGGAAAGGAAACGAAATCTTGCGATTTCAATGAAGATTCATTGGGCCAGCTCCGGGCCCTCTCCCTGCACTTCTTGTCGTCCCATTCACTTTTTGGGTTTTCGCGTGCTTTCAAAATTTTTCCTTTTTTTTTGTAATTTTTCTTTTAAGATTTCATTGCTGCAGTTTCTTCTCCTCCTCTCTCTTGATTTGCATTTCTTCCCTGATTTCAGGGTTGGAATTGGAGTCCTTTTGGCAAGTCCTGCTCCTTTTCACTGGCCCTCATTTCATCTCGGTCCATTTGCTTACAATCGCTGCGCTTGCAGATTTGCTGGGTTTTTTTCAATTGCACTCTTTCCCATCATATCTCCTCTGCAGAGCGTCTGTTCCACTTTGTTCTCTGATTTCAAGATTTCGTTCCCTTTCCCGAAAGGAAGGCTTTCCCTTTCGGGAAAGGGAACGAAATCTTGCGATTTCAATGAAGATTCATTGGGCCAGCTCCGGGCCCTCTCCCTGCACTTCTTGTCGTCCCATTCACTTTTTGGGTTTTCGCGTGCTTTCAAAATTTTTCCTTTTTTTTTGTAATTTTTCTTTTAAGATTTCATTGCTGCAGTTTCTTCTCCTCCTCTCTCTTAATTTGCATTTCTTCCCTGATTTCAGGGTTGGAATTGGAGTCTTTTTTGCAAGTCCTGCTCCTTTTCACTGCCCCTCATTTCATCTCGGTCCATTTGCTTGCAATCGCTGCGCTTGCAGATTTGCTGGGTTTTTTTCAATTGCACTCTTTCCCATCATATCTCCTCTGCAGAGCGTCTGTTCCACTTTGTTCTCTGATTTCAAGATTTCGTTCCCTTTCCCGAAAGGAAGGCTTTCCCTTTCGGGAAAGGGAACGAAATCTTGCGATTTCAATGAAGATTCATTGGGCCAGCTCCGGGCCCTCTCCCTGCACTTCTTGTCGTCCCATTCACTTTTTGGGTTTTCGCGTGCTTTCAAAATTTTTCCTTTTTTTTTGTAATTTTTCTTTTAAGATTTCATTGCTGCAGTTTCTTCTCCTCCTCTCTCTTAATTTGCATTTCTTCCCTGATTTCAGGGTTGGAATTGGAGTCCTTTTGGCAAGTCTTGCTCCTTTTCACTGGCCCTCATTTCATCTCGGTCCATTTGCTTGCAATCGCTGCGCTTGCAGATTTGCTGGGTTTTTTTCAATTGCACTCTTTCCCATCATATCTCCTCTGCAGAGCGTCTGTTCCACTTTGTTCTCTGATTTCAAGATTTCGTTCCCTTTCCCGAAAGGAAGGCTTTCCCTTTCGGGAAAGGGAACGAAATCTTGCGATTTCAATGAAGATTCATTGGGCCAGCTCCGGGCCCTCTCCCTGCACTTCTTGTCGTCCCATTCACTTTTTGGGTTTTCGCGTGCTTTCAAAATTTTTCCTTTTTTTTTGTAATTTTTCTTTTAAGATTTCATTGCTGCAGTTTCTTCTCCTCCTCTCTCTTAATTTGCATTTCTTCCCTGATTTCAGGGTTGGAATTGGAGTCCTTTTGGCAAGTCTTGCTCCTTTTCACTGGCCCTCATTTCATCTCGGTCCATTTGCTTGCAATCGCTGCGCTTGCAGATT
The DNA here is from genome assembly GCF_029207755.1 of Chamaea fasciata. Taxonomy (NCBI): domain Eukaryota; kingdom Metazoa; phylum Chordata; class Aves; order Passeriformes; family Sylviidae; genus Chamaea; species Chamaea fasciata. Next base: position 5,476 of record NW_027095132.1, on the reverse strand, counting down.
TGCTGGGTTTTTTTCAATTGCACTCTTTCCCATCATATCTCCTCTGCAGAGCGTCTGTTCCACTTGGTTCTCTGATTTCAAGATTTCGTTCCCTTTCCCGAAAGGAAGGCTTTCCCTTTCGGGAAAGGGAACGAAATCTTGCGATTTCAATGAAGATTCATTGGGCCAGCTCCGGGCCCTCTCCCTGCACTTCTTGTCGTCCCATTCACTTTTTGGGTTTTCGCGTGCTTTCAAAATTTTTCCTTTTTTTTTGTAATTTTTCTTTTAAGATTTCATTGCTGCAGTTTCTTCTCCTCCTCTCTCTTGATTTGCATTTCTTCCCTGATTTCAGGGTTGGAATTGGAGTCCTTTTGGCAAGTCTTGCTCCTTTTCACTGGCCCTCATTTCATCTCGGTCCATTTGCTTGCAATCGCTGCGCTTGCAGATTTGCTGGGTTTTTTTCAATTGCACTCTTTCCCATCATATCTCCTCTGCAGAGCGTCTGTTCCACTTTGTTCTCTGATTTCAAGATTTCGTTCCCTTTCCCGAAAGGAAGGCTTTCCCTTTCGGGAAAGGGAACGAAATCTTGCGATTTCAATGAAGATTCATTGGGCCAGCTCCGGGCCCTCTCCCTGCACTTCTTGTCGTCCCATTCACTTTTTGGGTTTTCGCGTGCTTTCAAAATTTTTCCTTTTTTTTTGTAATTTTTCTTTTAAGATTTCATTGCTGCAGTTTCTTCTCCTCCTCTCTCTTAATTTGCATTTCTTCCCTGATTTCAGGGTTGGAATTGGAGTCTTTTTTGCAAGTCCTGCTCCTTTTCACTGCCCCTCATTTCATCTCGGTCCATTTGCTTGCAATCGCTGCGCTTGCAGATTTGCTGGGTTTTTTTCAATTGCACTCTTTCCCATCATATCTCCTCTGCAGAGCGTCTGTTCCACTTTGTTCTCTGATTTCAAGATTTCGTTCCCTTTCCCGAAAGGAAGGCTTTCCCTTTCGGGAAAGGGAACGAAATCTTGCGATTTCAATGAAGATTCATTGGGCCAGCTCCGGGCCCTCTCCCTGCACTTCTTGTCGTCCCATTCACTTTTTGGGTTTTCGCGTGCTTTCAAAATTTTTCCTTTTTTTTTGTAATTTTTCTTTTAAGATTTCATTGCTGCAGTTTCTTCTCCTCCTCTCTCTTAATTTGCATTTCTTCCCTGATTTCAGGGTTGGAATTGGAGTCTTTTTTGCAAGTCTTGCTCCTTTTCACTGCCCCTCATTTCATCTCGGTCCATTTGCTTGCAATCGCTGCGCTTGCAGATTTGCTGGGTTTTTTTCAATTGCACTCTTTCCCATCATATCTCCTCTGCAGAGCGTCTGTTCCACTTTGTTCTCTGATTTCAAGATTTCGTTCCCTTTCCCGAAAGGAAGGCTTTCCCTTTCGGGAAAGGGAACGAAATCTTGCGATTTCAATGAAGATTCATTGGGCCAGCTCCGGGCCCTCTCCCTGCACTTCTTGTCGTCCCATTCACTTTTTGGGTTTTCGCGTGCTTTCAAAATTTTTCCTTTTTTTTTGTAATTTTTCTTTTAAGATTTCATTGCTGCAGTTTCTTCTCCTCCTCTCTCTTAATTTGCATTTCTTCCCTGATTTCAGGGTTGGAATTGGAGTCCTTTTGGCAAGTCTTGCTCCTTTTCACTGGCCCTCATTTCATCTCGGTCCATTTGCTTGCAATCGCTGCGCTTGCAGATTTGCTGGGTTTTTTTCAATTGCACTCTTTCCCATCATATCTCCTCTGCAGAGCGTCTGTTCCACTTTGTTCTCTGATTTCAAGATTTCGTTCCCTTTCCCGAAAGGAAGGCTTTCCCTTTCGGGAAAAGGAACGAAATCTTGCGATTTCAATGAAGATTCATTGGGCCAGCTCCGGGCCCTCTCCCTGCACTTCTTGTCGTCCCATTCACTTTTTGGGTTTTCGCGTGCTTTCAAAATTTTTCCTTTTTTTTTGTAATTTTTCTTTTAAGATTTCATTGCTGCAGTTTCTTCTCCTCCTCTCTCTTGATTTGCATTTCTTCCCTGATTTCAGGGTTGGAATTGGAGTCCTTTTGGCAAGTCCTGCTCCTTTTCACTGCCCCTCACTTCATCTCGGTCCATTTGCTTGCAATCGCTGCGCTTGCAGATTTGCTGGGTTTTTTTCAATTGCACTCTTTCCCATCATATCTCCTCTGCAGAGCGTCTGTTCCACTTTGTTCTCTGATTTCAAGATTTCGTTCCCTTTCCCGAAAGGAAGGCTTTCCCTTTCGGGAAAGGGAACGAAATCTTGCGATTTCAATGAAGATTCATTGGGCCAGCTCCGGGCCCTCTCCCTGCACTTCTTGTCGTCCCATTCACTTTTTGGGTTTTCGCGTGCTTTCAAAATTTTTCCTTTTTTTTTGTAATTTTTCTTTTAAGATTTCATTGCTGCAGTTTCTTCTCCTCCTCTCTCTTAATTTGCATTTCTTCCCTGATTTCAGGGTTGGAATTGGAGTCTTTTTGGCAAGTCCTGCTCCTTTTCACTGCCCCTCACTTCATCTCGGTCCATTTGCTTGCAATCGCTGCGCTTGCAGATTTGCTGGGTTTTTTTCAATTGCACTCTTTCCCATCATATCTCCTCTGCAGAGCGTCTGTTCCACTTTGTTCTCTGATTTCAAGATTTCGTTCCCTTTCCCGAAAGGAAGGCTTTCCCTTTCGGGAAAAGGAACGAAATCTTGCGATTTCAATGAAGATTCATTGGGCCAGCTCCGGGCCCAGTCCCTGCACTTCTTGTCGTCCCATTCACTTTTTGGGTTTTCGCGTGCTTTCAAAATTTTTCCTTTTTTTTTGTAATTTTTCTTTTAAGATTTCATTGCTGCAGTTTCTTCTCCTCCTCTCTCTTGATTTGCATTTCTTCCCTGATTTCAGGGTTGGAATTGGAGTCCTTTGGCAAGTCTTGCTCCTTTTCACTGGCCCTCATTTCATCTCGGTCCATTTGCTTGCAATCGCTGCGCTTGCAGATTTGCTGGGTTTTTTTCAATTGCACTCTTTCCCATCATATCTCCTCTGCAGAGCGTCTGTTCCACTTTGTTCTCTGATTTCAAGATTTCGTTCCCTTTCCCGAAAGGAAGGCTTTCCCTTTCGGAAAGGGAACGAAATCTTGCGATTTCAATGAAGATTCATTGGGCCAGCTCCGGGCCCTCTCCCTGCACTTCTTGTCGTCCCATTCACTTTTTGGGTTTTCGCGTGCTTTCAAAATTTTTCCTTTTTTTTTGTAATTTTTCTTTTAAGATTTCATTGCTGCAGTTTCTTCTCCTCCTCTCTCTTAATTTGCATTTCTTCCCTGATTTCAGGGTTGGAATTGGAGTCCTTTTGGCAAGTCTTGCTCCTTTTCACTGGCCCTCATTTCATCTCGGTCCATTTGCTTGCAATCGCTGCGCTTGCAGATTTGCTGGGTTTTTTTCAATTGCACTCTTTCCCATCATATCTCCTCTGCAGAGCGTCTGTTCCACTTTGTTCTCTGATTTCAAGATTTCGTTCCCTTTCCCGAAAGGAAGGCTTTCCCTTTCGGGAAAGGGAACGAAATCTTGCGATTTCAATGAAGATTCATTGGGCCAGCTCCGGGCCCTCTCCCTGCACTTCTTGTCGTCCCATTCACTTTTTGGGTTTTCACGTGCTTTCAAAATTTTTCCTTTTTTTTTGTAATTTTTCTTTTAAGATTTCATTGCTGCAGTTTCTTCTCCTCCTCTCTCTTGATTTGCATTTCTTCCCTGATTTCAGGGTTGGAATTGGAGTCCTTTTGGCAAGTCCTGCTCCTTTTCACTGCCCCTCACTTCATCTCGGTCCATTTGCTTGCAATCGCTGTGCTTGCAGATTTGCTGGGTTTTTTTCAATTGCACTCTTTCCCATCATATCTCCTCTGCAGAGCGTCTGTTCCACTTTGTTCTCTGATTTCAAGATTTCGTTCCCTTTCCCGAAAGGAAGGCTTTCCCTTTCGGGAAAGGGAACGAAATCTTGCGATTTCAATGAAGATTCATTGGGCCAGCTCCGGGCCCTCTCCCTGCACTTCTTGTCGTCCCATTCACTTTTTGGGTTTTCGCGTGCTTTCAAAATTTTTCCTTTTTTTTTGTAATTTTTCTTTTAAGATTTCATTGCTGCAGTTTCTTCTCCTCTTCTCTCTTAATTTGCATTTCTTCCCTGATTTCAGGGTTGGAATTGGAGTCCTTTTGGCAAGTCTTGCTCCTTTTCACTGGCCCTCATTTCATCTCGGTCAATTTGCTTGCAATCGCTGCGCTTGCAGATTTGCTGGGTTTTTTTCAATTGCACTCTTTCCCATCATATCTCCTCTGCAGAGCATCTGTTCCACTTTGTTCTCTGATTTCAAGATTTCGTTCCCTTTCCCGAAAGGAAGGCTTTCCCTTTCGGGAAAGGGAACGAAATCTTGCGATTTCAATGAAGATTCATTGGGCCAGCTCCGGGCCCTCTCCCTGCACTTCTTGTCGTCCCATTCACTTTTTGGGTTTTCGCGTGCTTTCAAAATTTTTCCTTTTTTTTTGTAATTTTTCTTTTAAGATTTCATTGCTGCAGTTTCTTCTCCTCCTCTCTCTTAATTTGCATTTCTTCCCTGATTTCAGGGTTGGAATTGGAGTCCTTTTGGCAAGTCTTGCTCCTTTTCACTGGCCCTCATTTCATCTCGGTCAATTTGCTTGCAATCCCTGCGCTTGCAGATTTGCTGGGTTTTTTTCAATTGCACTCTTTCCCATCATATCTCCTCTGCAGAGCATCTGTTCCACTTTGTTCTCTGATTTCAAGATTTCGTTCCCTTTCCCGAAAGGAAGGCTTTCCCTTTCGGGAAAGGGAACGAAATCTTGCGATTTCAATGAAGATTCATTGGGCCAGCTCCGGGCCCTCTCCCTGCACTTCTTGTCGTCCATTCACTTTTTGGGTTTTCGCGTGCTTTCAAAATTTTTCCTTTTTTTTTGTAATTTTTCTTTTAAGATTTCATTGCTGCAGTTTCTTCTCCTCCTCTCTCTTAATTTGCATTTCTTCCCTGATTTCAGGGTTGGAATTGGAGTCCTTTTGGCAAGTCTTGCTCCTTTTCACTGGCCCTCATTTCATCTCGGTCCATTTGCTTGCAATCGCTGCGCTTGCAGATTTGCTGGGTTTTTTTCAATTGCACTCTTTCCCATCATATCTCCTCTGCAGAGCGTCTGTTCCACTTTGTTCTCTGATTTCAAGATTTCGTTCCCTTTCCCGAAAGGAAGGCTTTCCCTTTCGGGAAAGGGAACGAAATCTTGCGATTTCAATGAAGATTCATTGGGCCAGCTCCGGGCCCTCTCCCTGCACTTCTTGTCGTCCCATTCACTTTTTGGGTTTTCGCGTGCTTTCAAAATTTTTCCTTTTTTTTTGTAATTTTTCTTTTAAGATTTCATTGCTGCAGTTTCTTCTCCTCCTCTCTCTTAATTTGCATTTCTTCCCTGATTTCAGGGTTGGAATTGGAGTCCTTTTGGC
>NW_027095131.1:0-33694 GCF_029207755.1 Chamaea fasciata | reverse complement strand
GCAACAAAGATCCTTATGATCATATCATAGGACATTTTTTAATTTATATGAACCAAATCAGTAAATTTCATATTCAGAATATATATTTGGAAGCATTTTTATTATGTATATCATGCGAGTGCGCATGTGCAGAGGAGAAAAATCTAAATCAATTACAATCCTTCCTACAATAGAAGCAAATTTTTCAATACTCCTGGAGCAACCCACCCTTTGTGCCCAACTCCCTTAGCTGGACACCAGGTCTCGGCCATGTACAATCCCGAATGGAGTAGGATTTCTTCCAGATGCAAGCTGCTACAAGTTGGAAGCCTGGCTTCCCTTGGAGTGCCAAAGGCCTCCTACAAACTGACATCAGGCACCTGGGCAGCTGACTTTACTTACCCCTAAAAACAGGCCATCCTTTGTTCCCAACTCCCTCTGCCGGGCACTTGGCTCTGCGCACCTACAATCCCGAACGGAATAGGATTTTTTCCACATGCAATCTCCTACAAACTGGAAGACTAGCTTCCTTTAGAGGGCCAAATGCCTGCTACAAACTGACATCAGGCACCTGGGCAGCTGAATTTACTTACCCTTGGAAAGAAGCCATCCTTTGTGCTCAACTCCCTCTGCCGGGCACCCGGCCTCAGCCACCTACAATCCCGAACGGAACAGGATTCCTTCCAGATTGCAAAGCTGCCACAAGCAGGAAGCCTGGCTTCTCTTGGAGGGCCAAAGGCCTCCTACAAACTGACATCAGGCACTTGGGATGCTGACTTTACTTACCCCTCGAAACAGCCCATCCTTTGTGCCCAACTCCCTCAGCCCGGCACCTGGCCTCGGCCACCTACAATCCCGAACGGAACAGCATTTCTTCCAGATGCAAGCTGCCACAAGCAGGAAGCCTGCTTCCCTTGGAGGGCCAAAGGCCTCCTAAAAACTGACATCAGGCACCTGGGAATCTGACTTTACTTACCCCTGGAAACAGGCCATCCTTTGTGCCCAACTCCCTCTGCCGAGCACCTGGCCTCGGCCACCTACAATCCGGAACTGAACAGGACTTCTTCAGATGCAAGCTGCCACAAACTGGAAGACTTACTTCCCTTGCAGGGCCAAAGGCCTCCTAAAAACTGACATCAGGCACCTGGGCAGCTGACCTTACTTACCCCTTGAGCAACCCACCCTTTGTGCCCAACTCCCTTAGCCGGGCACCAGGCCTCGGCCACGTACAATCCCGAACGGAATAGGATTTCTTCCAGATGCAAGCTGCCACAAGCAGGAAGCCTGGCTTACCATGGAGGGCCAAAGGCCTCCTATAAACTGACATCAGGCACCTGGGAAGCTGACTTTACTTGCCCCTAAAACAGGCTATCCTTTGTTCCCAACTCCCTCTGCCGGGCACCCGGCTCCGAGCACCTACAATCCCGAACGGAACAGGATTTTTTTCCAGATGCAAGCTGCTACAAACAGAAAGACAAGCTTCCTTTAGAGGGCCAAATGCCTGCTACAAACTGACATCAGGCACCTGGGCAGATGACTTTACTTACTCCTGGAATGAAGCCATCCTTTGTGCCCAACTCCCTCTGCCGGGCACCCGGCTCCGTGCACCTACAATCCCGAACGGAACAGGATTTTTTCCAGATGCAAGCTGCTACAAACTGGAAGACTAGCTTCCTTTAGAGGGCCAAATGCCTGCTACAAACTGAGATCTGGCACCTGGGCATCTGACTATACTTACCCCTAGAAACAGGCCATCCTTTGTGCCCAACTCCCTCTGCCAGGCACCTTCCCTCGGCCACCTACAATCCCGAACGGAACAGCATTGCTTCCAGATGCAAGCTGCCACAAGCAGGAAGCCTGGCTTCCCATGGAGGGCCAAAGGCCTCCCTACAAACTGACATCAGGCACCTGGGCAGCTGACTTTACTTACCCCTGGAAACAGGCCATCCTTTGTGCCCAACTCCCTCTGCCGGGCACCTGGCCTCGGCCACCTACAATCCCGAACTGAACAGGATTTCTTCCAGATACAAGCTGCCACAAACTTGAAGCCTGGCTTCCCTTGGAGGGCCAAAGGACTCCTACAAACTGACATCAGGCACGTGGGCAGCAGACTTTACTTACCCCTGGAAACAGGACATCCTTTGTGCCCCAACTCCCTCTGCCGGGCACCTGGCCGCGGCCTACCTACAATCCCGAACGGAACAGGATTTCTTCCCGATGCAAGCTGCCACTAGCTGGAAGGTTGGCTTCCCAGGGAGGACCAAAGGCCTCCTACAAACTGACATCAGGCACCTGGGCAGCTGACTTTACTTACCCCTGGAAACAGGACATCCTTTGTGCCCAACTCCCTCTGCCAGGCACCAGGCCTCGGCCACCTACAACCCCGAACGGAACAGGATTTCTTCCAGATGCAAGCTGCCTTAAACAGGAAGACTATCTTCCCTTGGAGGCCAAAGGCCTCCTACAAACTGACATCAGGCACCTGGGCAGCTGACTTTATTTACCCCTGGAAACAGGCCATCCTTTGTGCCCAACTCCCTCTGCCGGGCACCAGGACTCGCCCACCTACAATCTTGAACGGAACAGGATTTCTTCCAGATGCAAGCTGCCACAAGCAGGAAGCCTGGCTTCCCATGGAGGGCCAAAGGCCTCCTACAAACTGACATCAGGCACCTGGGCAGCTGACTTTACTTACCCCTGGAAACAGGACATCCTTTGTGCCCAACACCCTCTGCCGGGCACCAGACCTCGGCCACCTACAATCCCGAACGGAACAGGCTTTCTTCCAGATGCATGCTGCCACAAGCTGGAAGAGTGGCTTTCCATGGAGGACCAAAGGCCCTCCTACAAACTGACATCAGGCACCTGGGCAGCTGACTTTACTTTCCTCATGAAACAGGCCATCATTTGTGCCCAACTCCCTCTGCTGGGCACCTGGCCTCGGCCACCTACAATACCGAACGAAACAGGATTTCTTCCAGATGCAAGCTGCCACAAACTGGAAGCCTGGCTTCCCATGGAGGGCCAAAGGCCTCCTACAAACTGACATCAGGCACCTGGGGAGCTGACTTTACTTACCCCTGGAAACAGGCCATCATTTGTGCTCAACTCCCTCTGCCGGGCACCAGGCCTTGGCCCCCTACAATCCCGAACAGAACAGGACTTCTTCCAGATGCAAGCTGCCACAAGCTGGAAACGTGGCTTCACTTGGAGGGCCAAAGGCCTCCTACAAACTGACATCAAACACGTGGGCAGCTGACTTTACTTACACCTGGAAACAGGCCATCCTTTGTGCCCAACTCCCTCTGCCGGGCACCTGGCCGCGGCCACCTACAATCCCGAACGGAACAGGATTTCTTCCAGATGCAAGCTGCCACAAGCTGGAAACGTGGCTTCACTTGGAGGGCCAAAGGCCTCCTACAAACTGACATGAGGCACTTGGGCAGCTGACTTTATTTACCCCTGGAAACAGGCCATCCTTTGTGCCCAACTGCCTTCTGCCGGGCACCAGGACTCGCCACCTACAATCTTGAACGGAACAGGATTTCTTCCAGATGCAAGCTGCCACAAGCAGGAAGCCTGGCTTCCCATGGAGGGCCAAAGGCCTCCTACAAACTGACATCAGGCACCTGGGCAGCTGACTTTACTTACCCCTGGAAAGAGGCCCTCATTTGTGCCCAACTCCTTCAGCCGGGCACCAGGCCTCGGTCACCTACGATCCCGAACGGAACAGGATTTCTTCCAGATGCAAGCTGCCACAAGCTGGAAGCCTGGCATCCCTTGGACGGCCAAAGGCCTCCTACAAACTGAAATCAGGCACCTGGGCAGCTGACTTTACTTACCTTTGGAAACAGGCCATCCTTTGTGCCCAACTCCCTCTGCCGGGCACCTGGTCTCGGCCACCTACAATCCCGAACGGAACAGGATTTCTTCCAGATGCAAGCTGCCACAAACTGGAAGACTAGCTTCCTTTAGAGGGCCAAAGGCCTGCTACAAACTGACATCAGGCACCTTGGCAGCTGACTTTACTTACTCCTGGAGCAACCCACCATTTGTGCCCAACTCCCTTATCTGGGCACCAGGCCTCGGACACGTACAATCCCGAACGGAACAGGATTTCTTCCAGATGCAAGCTGCCACAATCAGGAAGCCTGGCTTCCCTTGGAGGGCCAAAGGCCTCCTACAAACTGACATCAGGCACCTGGGAATCTGACTTTACTTACCCTTGGAAACAGGCCATCATTTGTGTCCAACACCTTGTGCCGGGCACCCGGCTCCGCGCACCTACAATCCCGACGGAATAGGATTTTTTCCAGATGCAAGCTGCTACAAACTGGGAAGACTAGCTTCCTTTAGAGGGCCAAATGCCTGCTACAAACTGACATCAGGCACCTGGGCAGCTGACTTTACTTACCCCTGGAAAGAAGCCATCCTTTGTGCCCAACTCCCCTCAGCAGGGCACCCGGCTCTGGCCACCCTACAATCCCGAACGGAACAGGATTTCTTCCAGATGCAAGCTGCCACAACCAGGAAGCCTGGCTTCCCTTGAAGGGCCAAAGGCCTCCTACAAACTGACATCAGGCACCTGGGAATCTGACTTTACTTACCCTTGGAAACAGGCCATCATTTGTGCCCAACTGCCTCTGCCGGGCACCTGGCCTCGGCCACCTACAATCCCGAATGGAACAGAATTTCTTCCAGATGCAAGATGCCACAAACTAGAAGACTAGTTTCCCTTGGAGGGCCAAAGGCCTCCTACAAACTGACATCAGGCACCTGGGCGTCTGACTTTACTTACCCCTAGAAACAGGCCATCATTTGTGCCCAACTCCCTCTGCCGGGCACCCGGCCTAAGACACCTACAATCTTGAACAGAACAGGATTTCTTCCAGATGCAAGCTGCCACAAGCAGAAGCCTGGATTCCCATGGAGGAACAATTGCCACCTGCAAACTGACATCAGGCACCTGGTCAGCCGACTTAACTTACCCCTGGAAACAGGCCATCATTTGTGCCCAACTCCCCTCTGCCGGGAACCTGGCCTCGGCCACCTACAATCCCGAACGGAACAGGATTTCTTCCAGATGCAAGCTGCCACAAACTGGAAGACTAGCTTACTTTAGAGGGCCAAAGGCCTGCTACAACCTGACATCAGGCACCTGGGCAGCTGACTTTACTTACTCCTGGAGCAAACCCACCCTTTGTGCCCAACTCCCTTAGCTGGGCACCAGGTCTCGGCCACGTACAATCCCGAATGGAGTAGGATTTCTTCCAGATGCAAGCTGCTACAAGTTGGAAGCCTGGCTTCCCTTGGAGTGCCAAAGGCCTCCTACAAACTGACATCAGGCACCTGGGCAGCTGACTTTACTTACCCCTAAAAACAGGCCATCCTTTGTTCCCAACTCCCTCTGCCGGGCACTTGGCTCTGCGCACCTACAATCCCGAACGGAATAGGATTTTTTCCACATGCAATCTCCTACAAACTGGAAGACTAGCTTCCTTTAGAGGGCCAAATGCCTTCTACAAACTGACATCAGGCACCTGGGCAGCTGACTTTACTTACCCTTGGAAAGAAGCCATCCTTTGTGCTCAACTCCCTCTGCCGGGCACCCGGCCTCAGCCACCTACAATCCCGAACGGAACAGGATTCCTTCCAGATGCAAGCTGCCACAAGCTGGAAGCCTGGCTTCCCTTGGAGGGCCAAAAGCCTCCTACAAACTGACATCAGGCACCTGGGCAGCTGACTTTACTTACCCCTGGAAACAGGCCATCCTTTGTTCCCATCTACCTCAGCAGGGCACCCGGCTCCGGCCACCTTCAATCCCGAACGGAACAGGATTTCTTCCAGATGCAAGCTGCCACAAACTGGAAGCCTGGCTTCCCTTGGAGTGCCAAAAGCCTCCTACAAACTGACATCAGGCACCTGGGCAGCTGACTTTACTTACCCCTGGAAACCAGCCATCATATGTGCCCAACTCCCCTCTGCCGGGCACCTGGCCTCGGCCACCTACAATCCCGAACGGAACAGGATTTCTTCCAGATGCAAGCTGCCACAAGCAGGAAGCCTGGCTTCCCATGGAGGGCCAAAGGCCTCCTACAAACTGACATCAGGCCACCTGGGCAGCTGACTTTACTTACCCCTGGAAACAGGACATCCTTTGTGCCCAACACCCTCTGCCGGGCACCAGGCCTCGGCCACCTACAATCCCGAACGGAACAGGATTTCTTCCAGATGCATGCTGCCACAAGCTGGAAGCGTGGCTTTCCATGGAGGACCAAAGGCCTCCTACAAACTGACATCAGGCACCTGGGGAGCTGACTTTACTTTCCTCATGAAACAGGCCATCATTTGTGCCCAACTCCCTCTGCTGGGCACCTGGCCTCGGCCTCCTACAATCCCGAACGAAACAGGATTTCTTCCAGATGCAAGCTGCCTTAAACAGGAAGACTAGCTTCCCTTAGAGGGCCAAAGGCCTCCTACAAACTGACATCAGGCACCTGGGCAGCTGACTTTATTTACCCCTGGAAACAGGCCATCCTTTGTGCCCAACTCCTTCTGCCGGGCACCAGGACTCGCCCACCTACAATCTTGAACGGAACAGGAGTTCTTCCAGATGCAAGCTGCCACAAGCAGGAAGCCTGGCTTCCCATGGAGGGCCAAAGGCCTCCTACAAACTGACATCAGGCACCTGGGCAGCTGACTTTACTTACCCCTGGAAACAGCCCATCCTTTGTGTCCAACTTCCTCCGCCGCGCACGCCAGCTCCGGACTCCTACAATCCCGAACAAAACAGGATTTCTTCCAGATGCAAGCTGCCACAAGCAGGAAGCCTGGCTTCCCATGGAGGGCCAAAGGCCTCCTACAAACTGACATCAGGCACCTGGGCAGCTGACTTTACTTACCCCTGGAAACAGCCCATCCTTTGTGCCCCACTCCCCTGTCGGGCCCACAGCTTTGGCCACCTACAATCCCGAACGGAACAGGAGATCTTCCAGATGCAAGCTGCCACAAGCTGGAAACGTGGCTTCACTTGGAGGGCCAAAGGCCTCCTACAAACTGACATCAGGTACGTGGGCAGCTGACTTTACTTACCCCTGGAAACAGGACATCCTTTGTGTCCAACTCCCTCAGCCAGGCACCCAGCTCCGGCCACCTACAATCCTGAACGGAACAGGATTTCTTCCAGATGCAAACTGCCACAAGCAGGAAGCCTGGCTTCCCATGGAGGGCCAAAGGCCTCCTACAAACTGACATCAGGCACCTGGGCAGCTGACTTTACTTTCCTCATGAAACAGGCCATCATTTGTGCCCAACTCCCTCTGCCGGGCACCTGGCCTCGGCCACCTACAATCCCGAACGGAACAGGATTTCTTCCAGATACAAGCTGCCACAAACTTGAAGCCTGGCTTCCCTTGGAGGGCCAAATGACTCCTACAAACTGACATCAGGCACGTGGGCAGCAGACTTTACTTACCCCTGGAAACAGGCCATCCTTTGTGCCCAACTCCCTCTGCCGGGCACCTGGCCGCGGCCCACCTACAATCCCGAACGGAACAGGATTTCTTCCCGATGCAAGCTGCCACTAGCTGGAAGCCTGGCTTCCCATGGAGGACCAAAGGCCTCCTACAAACTGGCATCAGGCACTTGGGCAGCTGACTTTACTTTCCTCATGAAACAGGCCATCATTTGTGCCTACCTCCCTCTGCTGGGAACCTGGCCTCGGCCACCTACAATCCCGAACGGAACAGGATTTCTTCCAGATACAAGCTGCCACAAACTGGAAGCCTGGCTTCCCTTGGAGGGCCAAAGGCCTCCTACAAACTGACATCAGGCACCTGGGCAGCTGACTTTACTTACCCCTGGAAACAGCCCATCCTTTGTGTTCAACTCCCTCAGCAAGGCACCCAGCTCCGACCACCTACAATCCCGAACGGAACAGGATTTCTTCCAGATGCAAGCTGCCACAAGCTGGAAACGTGGCTTCACTTGGAGGGCCAAAGGCCTCCTACAAACTGACATCAGGCACTTGGGCAGCTGACTTTACTTACCCCCTGGAAACAGGACATCCTTTGTGCCCAACTCCCTCTGCCGGGCACCAGGCCTCGGCCACCTACAATCCCGAACGGAACAGTATTTCTTCCAGATGCAAGCTGCCTTAAACAGGAAGACTAGCTTCCCTTGGAGGGCCAAAGGCCTCCTACAAACTGAAATCAGGCACCTGGGCAGCTGACTTTATTTACCCCTGGAAACAGGCCATCCTTTGTGCCCAACTCCCTCTGCCGGGCACCAGGACTCGCCCACCTACAATCTTGAACGGAACAGGATTTCTTCCAGATGCAAGCTGCCACAAGCAGGAAGCCTGGCTTCCCATGGAGGGCCAAAGGCCTCCTACAAACTGACATCAGGCACCTGGGCAGCTGACTTTACTTTCCTCATGAAACAGGCCATCATTTGTGCCCAACTCCCTCTGCCGGGCACCTGGCCTCGGCCACCTACAATCCCGAACGGAACAGGATTTCTTCCAGATACAAGCTGCCACAAACTTGAAGCCTGGCTTCCCTTGGAGGGCCAAATGACTCCTACAAACTGACATCAGGCACGTGGGCAGCAGACTTTACTTACCCCTGGAAACAGGCCATCCTTTGTGCCCAACTCCCTCTGCCGGGCACCTGGCCGCGGCCACCTACAATCCCGAACGGAACAGGATTTCTTCCCGATGCAAGCTGCCACTAGCTGGAAGCCTGGCTTCCCATGGAGGACCAAAGGCCTCCTACAAACTGACATCAGGCACTTGGGGCAGCTGACTTTACTTTCCTCATGAAACAGGCCATCATTTGTGCCTACCTCCCTCTGCTGGGAACCTGGCCTCGGCCACCTACAATCCCGAACGGAACAGGATTTCTTCCAGATACAAGCTGCCACAAACTGGAAGCCTGGCTTCCCTTGGAGGGCCAAAGGCCTCCTACAAACTGACATCAGGGCACCTGGGCAGCTGACTTTACTTACCCCTGGAAACAGCCCATCCTTTGTGTTCAACTCCCTCAGCAAGGCACCCAGCTCCGACCACCTACAATCCCGAACGGAACAGGATTTCTTCCAGATGCAAGCTGCCACAAGCTGGAAACGTGGCTTCACTTGGAGGGCCAAAGGCCTCCTACAAACTGACATCAGGCACTTGGGCAGCTGACTTTACTTACCCCTGGAAACAGGACATCCTTTGTGCCCAACTCCCTCTGCCGGGCACCAGGCCTCGGCCACCTACAATCCCGAACGGAACAGTATTTCTTCCAGATGCAAGCTGCCTTAAACAGGAAGACTAGCTTCCCTTGGAGGGCCAAAGGCCTCCTACAAACTGAAATCAGGCACCTGGGCAGCTGACTTTATTTACCCCTGGAAACAGGCCATCCCTTTGTGCCCAACTCCCTCTGCCGGGCACCAGGACTCGCCCACCTACAATCTTGAACGGAACAGGATTTCTTCTTCCAGATGCAAGCTGCCACAAGCAGGAAGCCTGGCTTCCCATGGAGGGCCAAAGGCCTCCTACAAACTGACATCAGGCACCTGGGCAGCTGACTTTACTTACCCCTGGAAACAGGACATCCTTTGTGCCCAACACCCTCTGCCGGGCACCAGGCCTCGGCCAACTACAATCCCGAACGGAACAGGATTTCTTCCAGATGCATGCTGCCACAAGCTGGAAGCATGGCTTTCCATGGAAAACCAAAGGCCTCCTACAAACTGACATCAGGCACCTGGGCAGCTGACTTTACTTTCCTCATGAAACAGGCCATCATTTGTGCCCAACTCCCTCTGCTGGGCACCTGGCCTCGGCCTCCTACAATCCCGAACGAAACAGGATTTCTTCCAGATGCAAGCTGCCACAAACTGAAGCCTGGCTTCCCATGGAGGGCCAAAGGTTTCCTACAAACTGACATCAGGCACCTGGGCAGCTGACTTTACTTACCCCTGGAAACCGGCCATCATTTGTGCTCAACTCCCTCTGCCGGGCACCAGGCCTTGGCCCCTAAAATCCCGAACGGAACAGGAGTTCTTCCAGATGCAAGCTGCCACAAGCAGGAAACCTGGCTTCCCATGGTGGGCCAAAGGCCTCCTACAAACTGACATCAGGCACCTGGGCAGCTGACTTTACTTACCCCAGGAAACAGCCCATCCTTTGTTTCCAACTCCCTCCGCCGGGCACCCAGCTCCGGACTCCTACAATCCCGAATAAAACAGGATTTCTTCCAGATGCAAGCTGGCACAAACTGGAAGCCTGGCTTCCCATGGAGGGCCAAAGGCCTCCTACAAACTGACATCAGGCACCTGGGCAGCTGACTTTACTTACCCCTGGAAACAGCCCATCCTTTGTGCCCAACTCCCCTGCCGGGCCCACAGCTTTGGCCACCTACAATCCCGAACGGAACAGGAGATCTTCCAGATGCAAGCTGCCACATGCTGGAAACGTGGCTTCACTTGGAGGGCCAAAGGCCTCCTACAAACTGACATCAGGCACCTGGGCAGCTGACTTTACTTACCCCTTGAAACCGGCCATCATTTGTGCTCAACTCCCTCTGCCGGGCACCAGGCCTTGGCCCCCTACAATCCCGAACGGAACAGGAGTTCTTCCAGATGCAAGCTGCCACAAGCAGGAAACCTGGCTTCCCATGGAGGGCCAAAGGCCTCCTACAAACTGACATCAGACACCTGGGCAGCTGACTTTACTTACCCCTGGAAACAGCCCATCCTTTGTGTCCAACTCAATCCGCCGGGCACCCAGCTCCGGACTCCTACAATCCCGAACAAAACAGGATTTCTTCCAGATGCAAGCTGCAACAAGCAGGAAGCCTGGCTTTCCTTAAAGGGCCAAAGGCCTCCTACAAACTGACATCAGGCATCTGGGCAGCTGACTTTACTTACCCCTGGAAACAGCCCATTTTTTGTGTCCAACACCCTCAGCCAGGCACCCAGCTCCGGCCACCTACAATCCCGAACGGAACAGGATTTCTTCCAGATGCAAGCTGCCACAAACTGGAAGACTAGCTTCCCTTGGAGGGCCAAAGGCCTCTAACAACCTGACATCAGGCACCTGGGCAGCTGACTTTACTTACCCCCTGGAAACAGCCTATCCTTTGAGTCCAACTCCCTCATCCGGACACCCAGCTCCGGCCACCTACAATCCCGAACGGAACCACGATTTCTTCCAGATGCAAGCTGCCACAAGCAGGAAGCCTGGCTTCCCATGGAGGGCCAAAAGCCTCCTACAAACTGACATCAGGCACCTGGGCAGCTGACTTTACTTACTTCTGGAAACATGACATCCTTTGTGCCCAACTCCCTCAGCCCGGCAACTGGGCTCGGCCACCTACAATCCCGAACGGAGCAGCATTTCTTCCAGAGGCAAGCTGCCACAAGCAGGAAACCTGACTTCCCATGAAGGGCCAAAGCCTCCCACAAACTGACATCAGGCACCTGGGCAGCTGACTTTACTTACCCCTGGAAACAGGGACATCCTTTGTGCCCAACTCCCTCTGCCGGGCACCTGGCCTCGGCCACCTACAATCCCGAACGGAACAGGATTTCTTCCAGATGCAAGCTGCCACAAACTTGAAGACAAGCTTCCCTTGGAGGGCCAAAGGCCTCCTACAAACTGACATCAGTCACCTGGGCAGCTGACTTTACTTACCCCTGGAAACAGGCCATCCTTTGTGCCCAACTCGCTCTGCCGGGCCCACAGCTTCGGCCACCTACAATCCCGAGCGGAACAGGAGTTCTTCCAGATGCAAGCTGCCACAAGCTGGAAACCTGGCTTCCCATGGAGGCCAAAGGCCTCCTACAAACTGACATCAGTCACCTGGGCAGCTGACTTTACTTTCCTCATGAAACAGGCCATCATTTGTTCCTAACTCCTTCTGCTGGGCACCTGGCCTCGGCCACCTACAATCCCGAACGAAAACAGGATTTCTTCCAGATTCAAGCTGGCACAAACTGGAAGCCTGGCTTCCCATGGAGGGCCAAAGGCCTCCTACAAACTGACATCAGGCACCTGGGGAGCTGACTTTACTTACCCCTGGAAACAGGCTGCTCAACTCCCTCTGCCGGGCACCAGGCCTTGGCCCCCTGCAATCCCGAACGGAACACGAGTTCTTCAGATGCAAGCTGCCACAAGCTGGAAACGTGGCTTCACTTGGAGGGCCAAAGGCCTCCTACAAACTGACATCAGGCACGTGGGCAGCTGACTTTACTTACCCCTGGAAACAGGCCATCCTTGGTGCCCAACTCCCTCTGCCGGGCACCTGGCCGCGGCCACCTACAATCCCGAACGGAACAGGATATCTTCCCGATGCAAGCTGCCACTAGCTGGAAGCCTGGCTTCCCATGGAGGACCAAAGGCCTCCTACAAACTGACATCAGGCACTTGGGCAGCTGACTTTACTTTCCTCATGAAACAGGCCATCATTTGTGCCTACCTCCCTCTACTGGGAACCTGGCCTCGGCCACCTACAATCCCGAACGGAACAGGATTTCTTCCAGATGCAAGCTGCCACATACTGGAAGCCTGGCTTCCCTTGGAGGGCCAAAGGCCTCCTACAAACTGACATCAGGCACCTGGGCAGCTGACTTTACTTACCCCTGGAAACAGCCATCCTTTGTGTTCAACTCCCTCAGCCAGGCACCCAGCTCCGACCACCTACAATCCCGAACGGAACAGGATTTCTTCCAGATGCAAGCTGCCACAAGCTGGAAACGTGCTTCATTTGGAGAGCCAAAGGCCTCCTACAAACTGACATCAGGCACTTGGGCACCTGACTTTACTTACCCCTGGAAACAGGCCATCATTTGTGCCAACTCCCTCTGCGGGCACCTGGCCTCGGCCACCTACAATCCCGAACGAAACAGGATTTCTTCCAGATTCAAGCTGCCACAAACTGGAAGCCTGGCTTCCCATGGAGGGCCAAAGGCCTCCTACAAACTGACATCAGGCACCTTGGGAGCTGACTTTACTTACCCCTGGAAACAGGCCATCATTTGTGCTCAACTCCCTCTGCCGGGCACCAGGCCTTGGCCCCCTGCAATCCCGAACGGAACACGAGTTCTTCCAGATGCAAGTTGCCACAAGCTGGAAACGTGGCTTCACTTGGAGGGCCAAAGGCCTCCTACAAACTGACATCAGGCACGTGGGCAGCTGACTTTACTTACCCCTGGAAACAGGCCATCCTTTGTGCCCAACTCCCTCTGCCGGGCACCTGCCGCGGCCACCTACAATCCGAACGGACAGGATTTCTTCCCGATGCAAGCTGCCACTAGCTGGAATCCTGGCTTCCCATGGAGGACCAAAGGCCTCCTACAAACTGACATCAGGCACTTGGGCAGCTGACTTTACTTTCCTCATGAAACAGGCCATCATTTGTGCCTACCTCCCTCTGCTGGGAACCTGGCCTCGGCCACCTACAATCCCGAACGGAACAGGATTTCTTCCAGATGCAAGCTGCCACAAGCAGGAAGCCTGGCTTCCCTTGGAGGGCCAAAGGCCTCCTACAAACTGACATCAGGCACCTGGGCAGCTGACTTTACTTACCCTTGGAAACAGCCCATCCTTTGTGTTCAACTCCCTCAGCCAGGCACCCAGCTCCGACCACCTACAATCCCGAACGGAACAGGATTTCTTCCAGATGCAAGCTGCCACAAGCTGGAAACGTGGCTTCATTTGGAGGGCCAAAGGCCTCCTACAAACTGACATCAGGCACTTGGGCAGCTGACTTTACTTACCCCTGGAAACAGGCCATCCTTTGTGCCCAACTCCCTCTGCCGGGCACCAGGCCTCGGCCACCTACAATCCCGAACGGAACAGGATTTCTTCCAGATGCATGCTGCCACAAGCTGGAAGCGTGGCTTTCCATGGAGGACCAAAGGCCTCCTACAAACTGACATCAGGCACCTGGGGAGCTGACTTTACTTTCCTCATGAAACAGGCCATCATTTGTGCCCAACTCCCTCTGCTGGGCACCTGGCCTCGGCCTCCTACAATCCCGAACGAAACAGGATTTCTTCCAGATGCAAGCTGCCTTAAACAGGAAGACTAGCTTCCCTTAGAGGGCCAAAGGCCTCCTACAAACTGACATCAGGCACCTGGGCAGCTGACTTTATTTACCCCTGGAAACAGGCCATCCTTTGTGCCCAACTCCTTCTGCCGGGCACCAGGACTCGCCCACCTACAATCTTGAACGGAACAGGAGTTCTTCCAGATGCAAGCTGCCACAAGCAGGAAGGCTGGCTTCCCTTGGAGGGCCAAAGGCCTCCTACAAACTGACATCAGGCACCTGGGCAGCTGACTTTACTTACCCCTGGAAACTGCCCATCCTTTGTGTCCAACTCCCTCCGCCGGGCACCCAGCTCCGGACTCCTACAATCTCGAACAAAACAGGATTTCTTCCAGATGCAAGCTGCCACAAGCAGGAAGCCTGGCTTCCCATGGAGGGCCAAAGGCCTCCTACAAACTGACATCAGGCACCTGGGCAGCTGACTTTACTTACCCCTGGAAACAGCCCATCCTTTGTGCCCAACTCCCCTGTCGGGCCCACAGCTTTGGCCACCTACAATCCCGAACGGAACAGGAGATCTTCCAGATGCAAGCTGCCACAAGCTGGAAACGTGGCTTCACTTGGAGGGCCAAAGGCCTCCTACAAACTGACATCAGGTACGTGGGCAGCTGACTTTACTTACCCCTGGAAACAGGCCATCCTTTGTGCCCAACTCCCTCTGCCGGGCACCTGGCCTCGGCCACCTACAATCCCGAACGGAACATGATTTCTTCCAGATGCAAGCTGCCACAAACTGGAAGCCTGGCTTTTCTCGGAGGGCCAAAGGCCTCCTACAAACTGACATAAGGCATCTGGGCAGCTGACTTTACTTACCCCTGGAAACAGCCCATTTTTTGTGTCCAATACCCTCACCCAGGCACCCAGCTCCTGCCACCTACAATCCCGAACTGAACAGGATTTCTTCCAGATGCAAGCTGCCACAAGCTGGAAACGTGGCTTCACTTGGAGGGCCAAAGGCCTCCTACAAACTGACATCAGGCACCTGGGCAGCTGACTTTACTTACCCCTGGAAACAGGACATCCTTTGTGTCCAACTCCCTCAGCCAGGCACCCAGCTCCGGCCACCTACAATCCTGAACGGAACAGGATTTCTTCCAGATACAAGCTGCCACAAACTTGAAGCCTGGCTTCCCTTGGAGGGCCAAATGACTCCTACAAACTGACATCAGGCACGTGGGCAGCAGACTTTACTTACCCCTGGAAACAGGCCATCCTTTGTGCCCAACTCCCTCTGCCGGGCACCTGGCCGCGGCCACCTACAATCCCGAACGGAACAGGATTTCTTCCAGATGCAAGCTGCCACAAGCAGGAAGCCTGGCTTTCCTTAAAGGGCCAAAGGCCTCCTACAAACTGACATCAGGCATCTGGGCAGCTGACTTTACTTACCCCTGGAAACAGCCCATTTTTTGTGTCCAACACCCTCAGCCAGGCACCCAGCTCCGGCCACCTACAATCCCGAATGGAACAGGATTTCTTCCAGATGCAAGCTGCCGCAAGCTGGAAACGTGGCTTCACTTGGAGGGCCAAAGGCCTCCTACAAACTGACATCAGGCACCTGGGCAGCTGACTTTACTTACCCCTGGAAACAGGACATCCTTTGTGTCCAACTCCCTCAGCCAGGCACCCAGCTCCGGCCACCTACAATCCTGAACGGAACAGGATTTCTTCCAGATGCAAACTGCCACAAGCAGGAAGCCTGGCTTCCCATGGAGGGCCAAAGGCCTCCTACAAACTGACATCAGGCACCTGGGCAGCTGACTTTACTTACCCCTGGAAACAGGACATCCTTTGTGCCCAACTCCCTCTGCCGGGCACCTGGCCTCGGCCACCTACAATCCCGAACGGAACAGGATTTCTTCCAGATGCAAGCTGCCACAAACTGGAAGACTAGCTTCCCTTGGAGGGCCAAAGGCCTCCTACAAACTGACATCAGGCACCTGGGCAGCTGACTTTACTTACCCCTGGAAACAGCCCATCCTTTGTGCCCAACTCCCCTGCCGGGCCCACAGCTTTGGCCACCTAGAATCCCGAACGGAACAGAATTTCTTCCCGATGCAAGCAGCCACTGGCTGGAAGCCTGGCTTCCCATGGAGGACCAAAGGCCTCCTACAAACTGACATCAGGCACTTGGGCAGCTGACTTTACTTTCCTCATGAAACAGGCCATCATTTGTGCCCAACTCCCTCTGCTGGGAACCTGGCCTCGGCCACCTACAATCCCGAACGGAACAGAATTTCTTCCAGATGCAAGCAGCCTTGAACATAAAGACTAGCTTCCCTTGGAGGGCCAAAGGCCTCCTACAAACTGACATCAGGCACCTGGGCAGCTGACTTTACTTACCCCTGGAAACAGGCCATCATTTGTGTCCAACCCCCTCAGCCAGGCACCCAGCTCTGGACTCCTACAATCCCGAAAAAACCAGGATTTCTTCCAGATGCAAGCTGCCACAAGCAGGAAGCCTGGCTTCCCATGGAGGGCCAAAGGCCTCCTACATACTGACATCAGGCACGTGGGCAGCTGACTTTACTTATCTTTCTAAACAGGACATCGTTTGTGCCCAACTCCCTCTGCCGGGCACCTGGCCTCGGCCACCTACAATCCCGAACGGAACAGCATTTCTTCCAGATGCAAGCTGCCACAAGCTGGAAGACTAGCTTCCCTTGGAGGGTCAAAGGCCTCCTACAAACTGACATCAGGCACCTGGGCAGCTGACTTTACTTACCCCTGGAAACAGGCCATCCTTTGTGCCCAACTCCCTCAGCTGGGCACCCAGCTCCGGCCACCTACAATCCCGAACGGAACAGGATTTCTTCCAGATGCAAGCTGCCTTGAACATAAATACTAGCTTCCCTTGCAGGGCCAAAGGCCTCCTACAAACTGACATCAGGCACTTGGGCAGCTGACTTTACTTACCCCTGGAAACAGTCCATCATTTGTGCCCAACTCCCTCTGCTGGGCACCAGGCCTTGGCCACCTACAATCCCGAACGGAACAGGATTTCTTCCAGATGCAAGCTGCCACAAGCAGGGAGCCTGGCTTCCCATGGAGGGCCAAAGGCCTCCTACAAACTGACATCAGGCACCTGGGCAGCTGACTTTACTCACCCCTGGAAACAGCCCATCATCTGTGTCCAACTCCCTCAGCCAGGCACCCAGCTCCGGCCACCTGCAATCCCGAACGGAACAGGATTTCTTCCAGATGCAAGCTGCCACAAGCTGGAAACGTGGCTTCACTTGGAGGGCCAAAGACCTCCTACAAACTGACATCAGGCACCTGGGCAGCTGACTTTACTTACCCCTGGAAACAGGACATCCTTTGTGTCAAACCCCCTCAGCCAGGCACCCAGCTCCGGCCACCTACAATCCCGAACGGAACAGGATTTCTTCCAGATGCAAACTGCCACAAGCAGGAAGCCTGGCTTCCCATGGAGGGCCAAAGGCCTCCTACAAACTGACATCAGGCACCTGGGAAGCTGACTTTACTTACCCCTGGAAACAGGACATCCTTTGTGCCCAACTCGCTCAGCCGGGCACCTGGCCTCGGCCACATACAATCCCGAACGGAACAGCATTTCTTCCAGATGCAAGCTGCCACAAGCTGGAAGAATGGCTTCCCTTGGAGGGCCAAAGGCCTCCTACAAACTGACATCAGGCACCTGGGCAGCTGACTTTACTTACCCCTGGAAACAGGACATCCTTTGTGCCCAACTCCCTCAGCCCGGCAACTGGCCTCGGTCACCTACAATCCCGAACGGAACAGCATTTCTTCCAGATGCAAGCTGCCACAAACTGGAAGCCTGGCTTCCCATGGAGGGCCAAAGGCCTCCTACAAACTGACATCAGGCACCTGGGCAGCTGACTTTACTTACCCCTGGAAACAGGACATCCTTTGTGCCCAACTCCCTCTGCCGGGCACCTGGCCTCGGCCACCTACAATCCCGAACGGAACAGGATTTCTTCCAGACGCAAGCTGCCACAAACTGGAAGACTAGCTTCCCTTGGAGGGCCAAAGGCCTCCTACAAGCTGACATCAGGCACCTGGGCAGCTGACTTTACTTACTTCTGGAAACAACCCATCCTTTGTGCCCAACTCCCTCTGCCGGGCCCACAGTTTCGGCCACCTACAATCCCAAAAGGAACAGGAGATCTTCCAGATGCAAGCTGCCACAAGCTGGAAACGTGGCTTCACTTGGAGGGCCAAAGGCCTCCCACAAACTGACATCAGGCACGTGGGCAGCTGACTTTACTTACCCCTGGAAACAGGCCATCCTTTGTGCCCAACTCCCTCTGCCGGGCACCTGGCCGCGGCCACCTACAATCCCGAACGGAACAGCATTTCTTCCCGATGCAAGCTGCCACTAGCTGGAAGCCTGGCTTCCCATGGAGGACCAAAGGCCTCCTACAAACTGACATCAGGCACTTGGGCAGCTGACTTTACTTTCCTCATGAAACAGGCCATCATTTGTGCCTACCTCCCTCTGCTGGGAACCTGGCCTCGGCCACCTACAATACCGAACGGAACAGGATTTCTTCCAGATGCAAGCTGCCACAAACTGGAAGCCTGGCTTCCCTTGGAGGGCCAAAGGCCTCCTACAAACTGACATCAGGCACCTGGGCAGCTGACTTTCCTTACCTCTGGAAACAGGCCATCCTTTGTTCCCAACTCCCTCTGCCGGTCCCACAGCTTCGGCCACCTACAATCCCGAACGGAACAGGAGTTCTTCCAGGTGCAAGCTGCCACAAGCTGGAAACGTGGCTTCACTGGGAGGGCCAAAGGCCTCCTACAAACTGACATCAGGCACCAGGGCAGCTGACTTTACTTACCCCTGGAAACAGGCCATCGTTTGTGCCCAACTCCCTCTGCCGGGCACCAGGCCTCGGCCACCTACAATCCCGAACGGAACAGGATTTCTTCCAGATGCATGCTGCCACAAGCTGGAAGCGTGGCTTTCCATGGAGGACCAAAGGCCTCCTACAAACTGACATCAGGCACCTGGGCAGCTGACTTTACTTACCCCTGGAAACTGGCCATCGTTTGTGCCCAACTCCCTCTGCCGGGCACCTGGCCTCGGCCACCTACAATCCCGAACGGAACAGGATTTCTTCCAGATGCAAGCTGCCACAAACTGGAGGACTAGCTTCCCTTGGAGGGCCAAAGGCCTCCTACAAACTGACATCAGACACCTGGGCAGCTGACTTTACTTACCCCTGGAAACAGGCCATCCTTTGTGCCCAACTCCCTCTGTCGGGCCCACAGCTTTGGCCACCTACAATCCGGAACGGAACAGGAGTTCTTCCAGATGCAAGCTACCACAAGCTGGAAACCTGGCTTCCCATGGAGGGCCAAAGGCCTCCTACAAACTGACATCAGGCACCTGGGCAGCTGACTTTACTTTCCTCATGAAACAGGCCATCATTTGTGCCTAAAACCCTCAGCCGGGCACCTGGCCTCGGCCACCTACAATCCCGAACGGAACAGGATTTCTTCCAGATGCAAACTGCCACAAGCAGGAAGCCTGGTTTCCCATGGAGGGCCAAAGGCCTCCTACAAACTGACATCAGGCACCTGGGCAGCTGACTTTACTTACCCCTGGAAACAGGACATCCTTTGTGCCCAACTCCCTCAGCCCGGCTACTGGCCTCGGCCACCTACAATCCCGAACGGAACAGGATTTCTTCCAGATGCAAGCTGCCACAAACTGGAAGCCTGGCTTCCCATGGAGGGCCAAAGGCCTCCTACAAACTGACATCAGGCACCTGGGTAGCCGACTTTACTTACCCCTGGAAACAGGCCATCATTTGTGCCCAACTCCCTCAGCTGGGCACCCAGCTCCGGCCACCTACAATCCCGAACGGAACAGGATTTCTTCCAGATGCAAGCTGCCTTGAACATAAAGACTAGCTTCCCTTGGAGGGCCAAAGGCCTCCTACAAACTGACATCAGGCACCTGGGCAGCTGACTTTACTTACCCCTGGAAACAGTCTTTCCTTTGTGCCCAACTCCCTCTGCCGGGCACCAGGCCTTGGCCACCTACAATCCCGAACGGAACAGGATTTCTTCCCGATGTAAGCTGCCACAAGCAGGAAGCCTGGCTTCCCATGGAGGGCCAAAGGCCTCCTACAAACTGACATCAGGCACCTGGGCAGCTGACTTTACTTACCCCTGGAAACAGGACATCCTTTGTGCCCAACTCCCTCTGCCGGGCACCTGGCCTCGGCCACCTACAATCCCGAACGGAACAGGATTTCTTCCAGACGCAAGCTGCCACAAACTGGAAGACTAGCTTCCCTTGGAGGGCCAAAGGCCTCCTACAAACTGACATCAGGCACCTGGGCAGCTGACTTTACTTACCCCTGGAAACAGCCCATCCTTTGTGCCCAACTCCCTCTGCCGGGCCCACAGCTTCGGCCACCTACAATCCCGAAAGGAACAGGAGATCTTCCAGATGCAAGCTGCCACAAGCTGGAAACGTGGCTTCAATTGGAGGGCCAAAGGCCTCCCACAAACTGACATCAGGCACGTGGGCAGCTGACTTTACTTACCCCTGGAAACAGGCCATCCTTTGTGCCCAACTCCCTCTGCCGGGCACCTGGACGCGGCCACCTACAATCCCGAACGGAACAGGATTTCTTCCCGATGTAAGCTGCCACTAGCTGGAAGCCTGGCTTCCCATGGAGGACCAAAGGCCTCCTACAAACTGACATCCGGCACTTGGGCAGCTGACTTTACTTTCCTCATGAAACAGGCCATCATTTTTGCCTTCCTCCCTCTGCTGGGAACCTTGCCTCGCCCACCTACAATCCCGAACGGAACAGGATTTCTTCCAGATGCAAGCTGCCACAAGCTGGAAACGTGGCTTCACTTGGAGGGCCAAAGGCCTCCTACAAACTGACATCAGGCACCTGGGCAGCTGACCTTACTTACCCCTGGAAACAGCCCATCCTTTGTGCCCAACTCCCTCTGCCGGGCACCAGGCCTCGGCCACCTACAATCCCGAACGGAACAGCATTTCTTCCAGATGCAAGCTGCCACAAGCAGGAAGCCTGGGTTCCCATGGAGGGCCAAAGGCCTCCTACAAACTGACATCAGGCACCTGGTATGCTGACTTTACTTTCCTCATGAAAAGGCCATTATTTGTGCCCAACTTCCTCTGCTGGGCACCTGGCCTCGGCCACCTACAATCCCGAACGGAACAGGATTTCTTCCAGATGCAAGCTGCCACAAACTGGAAGCCTGGCTTCCCATGGAGGACCAAAGGCCTCCTACAAACTGACATCAGGCACTTGGGCAGCTGACTTTACTTTCCTCATGAAACAGGCCATCATTTGTGCCTACCTCCCTCTGCTGGGAACCTGGCCTCGGCCACCTACAATACCGAACGGAACAGGATTTCTTCCAGATGCAAGCTGCCACAAACTGGAAGCCTGGCTTCCCTTGGAGGGCCAAAGGCCTCCTACAAACTGACATCAGGCACCTGGGCAGCTGACTTTCCTTACTACTGGAAACAGGCCATCCTTTGTTCCCAACTCCCTCTGCCGGTCCCACAGCTTCGGCCACCTACAATCCCGAACGGAACAGGAGTTCTTCCAGGTGCAAGCTGCCACAAGCTGGAAACGTGGCTTCACTGGGAGGGCCAAAAACCTCCTACAAACTGACATCAGGCACCAGGGCAGCTGACTTTACTTACCCCTGGAAACAGGCCATCGTTTGTGCCCAACTCCCTCTGCCGGGCACCAGGCCTCGGCCACCTACAATCCCGAACGGAACAGGATTTCTTCCAGATGCATGCTGCCACAAGCTGGAAGCGTGGCTTTCCATGGAGGACCAAAGGCCTCCTACAAACTGACATCAGGCACGTGGGCAGCAGACTTTACTTACCCCTGGAAACTGGCCATCGTTTGTGCCCAACTCCCTCTGCCGGGCACCTGGCCTCGGCCACCTACAATCCCGAACGGAACAGGATTTCTTCCAGATGCAAGCTGCCACAAACTGGAGGACTAGCTTCCCTTGGAGGGCCAAAGGCCTCCTACAAACTGACATCAGACACCTGGGCAGCTGACTTTACTTACCCCTGGAAACAGGCCATCCTTTGTGCCCAACTCCCTCTGTCGGGCCCACAGCTTTGGCCACCTACAATCCGGAACGGAACAGGAGTTCTTCCAGATGCAAGCTACCACAAGCTGGAAACCTGGCTTCCCATGGAGGGCCAAAGGCCTCCTACAAACTGACATCAGGCACCTGGGCAGCTGACTTTACTTTCCTCATGAAACAGGCCATCATTTGTGCCTAAAACCCTCAGCCGGGCACCTGGCCTCGGCCACCTACAATCCCGAACGGAACAGGATTTCTTCCAGATGCAAACTGCCACAAGCAGGAAGCCTGGTTTCCCATGGAGGGCCAAAGGCCTCCTACAAACTGACATCAGGCACCTGGGCAGCTGACTTTACTTACCCCTGGAAACAGGACATCCTTTGTGCCCAACTCCCTC
Organism: Chamaea fasciata; assembly: GCF_029207755.1. NCBI lineage: Eukaryota > Metazoa > Chordata > Aves > Passeriformes > Sylviidae > Chamaea > Chamaea fasciata. The sequence continues at coordinate 11,128 of NW_027095131.1, read as the reverse complement.
AGCCCGGCTACTGGCCTCGGCCACCTACAATCCCGAACGGAACAGGATTTCTTCCAGATGCAAGCTGCCACAAACTGGAAGCCTGGCTTCCCATGGAGGGCCAAAGGCCTCCTACAAACTGACATCAGGCACCTGGGTAGCCGACTTTACTTACCCCTGGAAACAGGCCATCATTTGTGCCCAACTCCCTCAGCTGGGCACCCAGCTCCGGCCACCTACAATCCCGAACGGAACAGGATTTCTTCCAGATGCAAGCTGCCTTGAACATAAAGACTAGCTTCCCTTGGAGGGCCAAAGGCCTCCTACAAACTGACATCAGGCACCTGGGCAGCTGACTTTACTTACCCCTGGAAACAGTCTTTCCTTTGTGCCCAACTCCCTCTGCCGGGCACCAGGCCTTGGCCACCTACAATCCCGAACGGAACAGGATTTCTTCCCGATGTAAGCTGCCACAAGCAGGAAGCCTGGCTTCCCATGGAGGGCCAAAGGCCTCCTACAAACTGACATCAGGCACCTGGGCAGCTGACTTTACTTACCCCTGGAAACAGGACATCCTTTGTGCCCAACTCCCTCTGCCGGGCACCTGGCCTCGGCCACCTACAATCCCGAACGGAACAGGATTTCTTCCAGACGCAAGCTGCCACAAACTGGAAGACTAGCTTCCCTTGGAGGGCCAAAGGCCTCCTACAAACTGACATCAGGCACCTGGGCAGCTGACTTTACTTACCCCTGGAAACAGCCCATCCTTTGTGCCCAACTCCCTCTGCCGGGCCCACAGCTTCGGCCACCTACAATCCCGAAAGGAACAGGAGATCTTCCAGATGCAAGCTGCCACAAGCTGGAAACGTGGCTTCAATTGGAGGGCCAAAGGCCTCCCACAAACTGACATCAGGCACGTGGGCAGCTGACTTTACTTACCCCTGGAAACAGGCCATCCTTTGTGCCCAACTCCTTCTGCCGGGCACCTGGACGCGGCCACCTACAATCCCGAACGGAACAGGATTTCTTCCCAATGTAAGCTGCCACTAGCTGGAAGCCTGGCTTCCCATGGAGGACCAACGGCCTCCTACAAACTGACATCAGGCACTTGGGCAGCTGACTTTACTTTCCTCATGAAACAGGCCATCATTTTTGCCTTCCTCCCTCTGCTGGGAACCTGGCCTCGGCCACCTACAATCCCGAACGGAACAGGATTTCTTCCAGATGCAAGCTGCCACAAGCTGGAAACGTGGCTTCACTTGGAGGGCCAAAGGCCTCCTACAAACTGACATCAGGCACCTGGGCAGCTGACCTTACTTACCCCTGGAAACAGCCCATCCTTTGTGCCCAACTCCCTCTGCCGGGCACCAGGCCTCGGCCACCTACAATCCCGAACGGAACAGCATTTCTTCCAGATGCAAGCTGCCACAAGCAGGAAGCCTGGGTTCCCATGGAGGGCCAAAGGCCTCCTACAAACTGACATCAGGCACCTGGTATGCTGACTTTACTTTCCTCATGAAAAGGCCATTATTTGTGCCCAACTTCCTCTGCTGGGCACCTGGCCTCGGCCACCTACAATCCCGAACGGAACAGGATTTCTTCCAGATGCAAGCTGCCACAAACTGGAAGCCTGGCTTCCCTTGGAGGGCCAAAGGCCTCCTACAAACTGACATCAGGCACCTGGGCAGCTGACTTTACTTACCCCTGGAAACAGCCCATCATTTGTGTCCAACTCCCTCCGCCGGGCACCCAGCTCCGGCCACCTACAATCCCGAACGGAACAGGATTTCTTCCAGATGCAAGCTGCCACAAACTGGAAGCCTGGCTTCCCTTGGAGGGCCAAAGGCCTCCTACAAACAGACATCAGGCACCTGGGCAGCTGACTTTATTTACCCCTGGAAACAGGCCATCATTTGTGCCCAACTCCCTCTGCGGGGCACCCGGCCTCGGCCGTCGACAATCTTGAACGGAACAGGATTTCTTCCAGATGCAAGCTGCCACAAGTTGGAAGCCCGGCTTCCCTTGGAGACTTAAAGGCCTCCTACAAACTGACATCAGGTATCTGAGTAAGTGACTTTACTTACCCCTGGAAGCAGGCCATCATTTGTGCCCAACACCCTCTGCCGGGCACCCGGCCTCCGCCACCTACAATCTCGAACGGAACAGGATTTCTTCCAGATGCAAGGTGCCACAAGCTGGAAGCCTGGCTTCCCGTGGAGGGCCCAAGGCCTCCTACAAACTGACATCAGGCACCTGGGTAGGTTACTTTACTTACCCCTGGAAGCAAGCAATCCTTTGTGCGTAACCACCTCTGCCAGGCACCAGGCCTCGGCCACCTACAATCCCGAACGGAACAAGATTTCTTCCAGATGCAGACTGCTTTAAACAGGAAGACTGGAATCCCTTGGAGGGCCAAAGGCCTCCTACAAACTGACATCAGGCACCTGGGCAGCTGACTTTACTTACCCCTGGAAACACGCCATCCTTTGGGCCCAACTCCCTCGGCCAGGAACCTGGCCTCGTCCACCTACAATCCCGAACGGAACAGGATTTCTTCCAGATGCAAGCTGCCACAAACTGGAAGCCTGGCTTCCCATGGAGGGCCAAAGGCCTCCTACAAACTGACATCAGGCACCTGGGTAGGTTACTTTACTTACCCCTGGAAACAGGCCATCATTTGTGCCCAACTCCCTCAGCTGGGCACCCAGCTCCGGCCACCTACAATCCCGAACGGAACAGGATTTCTTCCAGATGCAAGCTGCCTTGAACATAAAGACTAGCTTCCCTTGGAGGGCCAAAGGCCTCCTACAAACTGACATCAGGCACCTGGGCAGCTGACTTTACTTACCCCTGGAAACAGGACATCCTTTGTGCCCAACTCCCTCTGCCGGGCACCTGGCCTCGGCCACCTACAATCCCGAACGGAACAGGATTTCTTCCAGACGCAAGCTGCCACAAACTGGAAGACTAGCTTCCCTTGGAGGGCCAAAGGCCTCCTACAAACTGACATCAGGCACCTGGGCAGCTGACTTTACTTACCCCTGGAAACAGCCCATCCTTTGTGCCCAACTCCCTCTGCCGGGCCCACAGCTTCGGCCACCTACAATCCCGAAAGGAACAGGAGATCTTCCAGATGCAAGCTGCCACAAGCTGGAAACGTGGCTTCAATTGGAGGGCCAAAGGCCTCCCACAAACTGACATCAGGCACGAGGGCAGCTGACTTTACTTACCCCTGGAAACAGGCCATCCTTTGTGCCCAACTCCCTCTGCCGGGCACCTGGACGCGGCCACCTACAATCCCGAACGGAACAGGATTTCTTCCCGATGTAAGCTGCCACTAGCTGGAAGCCTGGCTTCCCATGGAGGACCAAAGGCCTCCTACAAACTGACATCAGGCACTTGGGCAGCTGACTTTACTTTCCTCATGAAACAGGCCATCATTTTTGCCTCCCTCCCTCTGCTGGGAACCTGGCCTCGGCCACCTACAATCCCGAACGGAACAGGATTTCTTCCAGATGCAAGCTGCCACAAGCTGGAAACGTGGCTTCACTTGGAGGGCCAAAGGCCTCCTACAAACTGACATCAGGCACCTGGGCAGCTGACTTTCCTTACCCCTGGAAACAGGCCATCCTTTGTGCCCAACTCCCTCTGCCGGGCACCAGGCCTCAGCCACCTACAATCCCGAACAGAACAGGATTTCTTCCAGATGCAAGCTGCCACAAGCAGGAAACCTGGCTTCCCATGGAGGGCCAAAGGCCTCCTACAAACTGACATCAGGCACCTGGGCAGCTGACTTTACTTACCCCTGGAAACAGCCCATCCTTTGTGCCCAACTCCCTCTGCCGGGCACCAGGCCTCGGCCACCTACAATCCCGAACGGAACAGCATTTCTTCCAGATGCAAGCTGCCACAAGCAGGAAGCCTGGCTTCCCATGGAGGGCCAAAGGCCTCCTACAAACTGACATCAGGCACCTGGTATGCTGACTTTACTTTCCTCATGAAAAGGCCATTATTTGTGCCCAACTTCCTCTGCTGGGCACCTGGCCTCGGCCACCTACAATCCCGAACGGAACAGGATTTCTTCCAGATGCAAGCTGCCACAAACTGGAAGCCTAACTTCCCTTAGAGGGCCAAAGGCCTCCTACAAACTGACATCAGGCACCTGGGCAGCTGACTTTACTTACCCCTGGAAACAGCCCATCATTTGTGTCCAACTCCCTCTGCCGGGCACCCAGCTCCGGCCACCTACAATCCCGAACGGAAAAGGATTTCTTCCAGATGCAAGCTGCCACAAACTGGAAGCCTGGCTTCCCTTGGAGGGCCAAAGGCCTCCTACAAACAGACATCAGGAACCTGGGCAGCTGACTTTATTTACCCCTGGAAACAGGCCATCATTTGTGCCCAACTCCCTCTGCGGGGCACCCGGCCTCGGCCGTCGACAATCTTGAACGGAACAGGATTTCTTCCAGATGCAAGCTGCCACAAGTTGGAAACCCGGTTTCCCTTGGAGACTTAAAGGCCTCCTACAAACTGACATCAGGTATCTGAGTAAGTGACTTTACTTACCCCTGGAAGCAGGCCATCATTTGTGCCCAACAGCCTCTGCCGGGCACCCGGCCTCCGCCACCTACAATCCCGAACGGAACAGGATTTCTTCCAGATGCAAGGTGCCACAAGCTGGAAGCCTGGCTTCCCGTGGAGGGCCCAAGGCCTCCTACAAACTGACATCAGGCACCTGGGTAGGTTACTTTACTTACCCCTGGAAACAGGCCATCATTTGTGCCCAACTCCCTCAGCTGGGCACCCAGCTCCGGCCACCTACAATCCCGAACGGAACAGGATTTCTTCCAGATGCAAGCTGCCTTGAACATAAAGACTAGCTTCCCTTGGAGGGCCAAAGGCCTCCTACAAACTGACATCAGGCACCTGGGCAGCTGACTTTACTTACCCCTGGAAACAGTCTTTCCTTCGTGCCCAACTCCCTCTGCCGGGCACCAGGCCTTGGCCACCTACAATCCCGAACGGAACAGGATTTCTTCCCGATGTAAGCTGCCACAAGCAGGAAGCCTGGCTTCCCATGGAGGGCCAAAGGCCTCCTACAAACTGACATCAGGCACCTGGGCAGCTGACTTTACTTACCCCTGGAAACAGGACATCCTTTGTGCCCAACTCCCTCTGCCGGGCACCTGGCCTCGGCCACCTACAATCCCGAACGGAACAGGATTTCTTCCAGACGCAAGCTGCCACAAACTGGAAGACTAGCTTCCCTTGGAGGGCCAAAGGCCTCCTACAAACTGACATCAGGCACCTGGGCAGCTGACTTTACTTACCCCTGGAAACAGCCCATCCTTTGTGCCCAACTCCCTCTGCCGGGCCCACAGCTTCGGCCACCTACAATCCCGAAAGGAACAGGAGATCTTCCAGATGCAAGCTGCCACAAGCTGGAAACGTGGCTTCAATTGGAGGGCCAAAGGCCTCCCACAAACTGACATCAGGCACGAGGGCAGCTGACTTTACTTACCCCTGGAAACAGGCCATCCTTTGTGCCCAACTCCCTCTGCCGGGCACCTGGACGCGGCCACCTACAATCCCGAACGGAACAGGATTTCTTCCCGATGTAAGCTGCCACTAGCTGGAAGCCTGGCTTCCCATGGAAGACCAAAGGCCTCCTACAAACTGACATCAGGCACCTGGTATGCTGACTTTACTTTCCTCATGAAAAGGCCATTATTTGTGCCCAACTTCCTCTGCTGGGCACCTGGCCTCGGCCACCTACAATCCCGAACGGAACAGGATTTCTTCCAGATGCAAGCTGCCACAAACTGGAAGCCTGGCTTCCCTTGGAGGGCCAAAGGCCTCCTACAAACTGACATCAGGCACTTGGGCAGCTGACTTTACTTACCCCTGGAAACAGTCCATCATTTGTGCCCAACTCCCTCTGCTGGGCACCAGGCCTTGGCCACCTACAATCCCGAACGGAACAGGATTTCTTCCAGATGCAAGCTGCCACAAGCAGGGAGCCTGGCTTCCCATGGAGGGCCAAAGGCCTCCTACAAACTGACATCAGGCACCTGGGCAGCTGACTTTACTCACCCCTGGAAACAGCCCATCCTCTGTGTCCAACTCCCTCAGCCAGGCACCCAGCTCCGGCCACCTACAATCCCGAACGGAACAGGATTTCTTCCAGATGCAAGCTGCCACAAGCTGGAAACGTGGCTTCACTTGGAGGGCCAAAGGCCTCCTACAAACTGACATCAGGCACCTGGGCAGCTGACTTTACTTACCCCTGGAAACAGGACATCCTTTGTGCCCAACTCCCTCAGCCCGGCAACTGGCCTCGGTCACCTACAATCCCGAACGGAACAGCATTTCTTCCAGATGCAAGCTGCCACAAACTGGAAGCCTGGCTTCCCATGGAGGGCCAAAGGCCTCCTACAAACTGACATCAGGCACCTGGGCAGCTGACTTTACTTACCCCTGGAAACAGGACATCCTTTGTGCCCAACTCCCTCTGCCGGGCACCTGGCCTCGGCCACCTACAATCCCGAACGGAACAGGATTTCTTCCAGACGCAAGCTGCCACAAACTGGAAGACTAGCTTCCCTTGGAGGGCCAAAGGCCTCCTACAAGCTGAAATCAGGCACCTGGGCAGCTGACTTTACTTACTTCTGGAAACAACCCATCCTTTGTGCCCAAGTCCCTCTGCCGGGCCCACAGTTTCGGCCACCTACAATCCCAAAAGGAACAGGAGATCTTCCAGATGCAAGCTACCACAAGCTGGAAACGTGGCTTCACTTGGAGGGCCAAAGGCCTCCCACAAACTGACATCAGGCACGTGGGCAGCTGACTTTACTTACCCCTGGAAACAGGCCATCCTTTGTGCCCAACTCCCTCTGCCGGGCACCTGGCCGCGGCCACCTACAATCCCGAATGGAACAGCATTTCTTCCCGATGCAAGCTGCCACTAGCTGGAAGCCTGGCTTCCCATGGAGGACCAAAGGCCTCCTACAAACTGACATCAGGCACTTGGGCAGCTGACTTTACTTTCCTCATGAAACAGGCCATCATTTGTGCCTACCTCCCTCTGCTGGGAACCTGGCCTCGGCCACCTACAATACCGAACGGAACAGGATTTCTTCCAGATGCAAGCTGCCACAAACTGGAATCCTGGCTTCCCTTGGAGGGCCAAAGGCCTCCTACAAACTGACATCAGGCACCTGGGCAGCTGACTTTCCTTACCTCTGGAAACAGGCCATCCTTTGTTCCCAACTCCCTCTGCCGGTCCCACAGCTTCGGCCACCTACAATCCCGAACGGAACAGGAGTTCTTCCAGGTGCAAGCTGCCACAAGCTGGAAACGTGGCTTCACTGGGAGGGCCAAAGGCCTCCTACAAACTGACATCAGGCACCAGGGCAGCTGACTTTACTTACCCCTGGAAACAGGCCATCGTTTGTGCCCAACTCCCTCTGCCGGGCACCAGGCCTCGGCCACCTACAATCCCGAACGGAACAGGATTTCTTCCAGATGCATGCTGCCACAAGCTGGAAGCGTGGCTTTCCATGGAGGACCAAAGGCCTCCTACAAACTGACATCAGGCACCTGGGCAGCTGACTTTACTTACCCCTGGAAACAGCCCATCATTTGTGTCCAACTCCCTCTGCCGGGCACCCAGCTCCGGCCACCTACAATCCCGAACGGAAAAGGATTTCTTCCAGATGCAAGCTGCCACAAACTGGAAGCCTGGCTTCCCTTGGAGGGCCAAAGGCCTCCTACAAACAGACATCAGGCACCTGGGCAGCTGACTTTATTTACCCCTGGAAACAGGCCATCATTTGTGCCCAACTCCCTCTGCGGGGCACCCGGCCTCGGCCGTCGACAATCTTGAACGGAACAGGATTTCTTCCAGATGCAAGCTGCCACAAGTTGGAAACCCGGTTTCCCTTGGAGACTTAAAGGCCTCCTACAAACTGACATCAGGTATCTGAGTAAGTGACTTTACTTACCCCTGGAAGCAGGCCATCATTTGTGCCCAACAGCCTCTGCCGGGCACCCGGCCTCCGCCACCTACAATCCCGAACGGAACAGGATTTCTTCCAGATGCAAGGTGCCACAAGCTGGAAGCCTGGCTTCCCGTGGAGGGCCCAAGGCCTCCTACAAACTGACATCAGGCACCTGGGTAGGTTACTTTACTTACCCCTGGAAACAGGCCATCATTTGTGCCCAACTCCCTCAGCTGGGCACCCAGCTCCGGCCACCTACAATCCCGAACGGAACAGGATTTCTTCCAGATGCAAGCTGCCTTGAACATAAAGACTAGCTTCCCTTGGAGGGCCAAAGGCCTCCTACAAACTGACATCAGGCACCTGGGCAGCTGACTTTACTTACCCCTGGAAACAGTCTTTCCTTCGTGCCCAACTCCCTCTGCCGGGCACCAGGCCTTGGCCACCTACAATCCCGAACGGAACAGGATTTCTTCCCGATGTAAGCTGCCACAAGCAGGAAGCCTGGCTTCCCATGGAGGGCCAAAGGCCTCCTACAAACTGACATCAGGCACCTGGGCAGCTGACTTTACTTACCCCTGGAAACAGGACATCCTTTGTGCCCAACTCCCTCTGCCGGGCACCTGGCCTCGGCCACCTACAATCCCGAACGGAACAGGATTTCTTCCAGACGCAAGCTGCCACAAACTGGAAGACTAGCTTCCCTTGGAGGGCCAAAGGCCTCCTACAAACTGACATCAGGCACCTGGGCAGCTGACTTTACTTACCCCTGGAAACAGCCCATCCTTTGTGCCCAACTCCCTCTGCCGGGCCCACAGCTTCGGCCACCTACAATCCCGAAAGGAACAGGAGATCTTCCAGATGCAAGCTGCCACAAGCTGGAAACGTGGCTTCAATTGGAGGGCCAAAGGCCTCCCACAAACTGACATCAGGCACGAGGGCAGCTGACTTTACTTACCCCTGGAAACAGGCCATCCTTTGTGCCCAACTCCCTCTGCCGGGCACCTGGACGCGGCCACCTACAATCCCGAACGGAACAGGATTTCTTCCCGATGTAAGCTGCCACTAGCTGGAAGCCTGGCTTCCCATGGAAGACCAAAGGCCTCCTACAAACTGACATCAGGCACTTGGGCAGCTGACTTTACTTTCCTCATGAAACAGGCCATCATTTTTGCCTCCCTCCCTCTGCTGGGAACCTGGCCTCGGCCACCTACAATCCCGAACGGAACAGGATTTCTTCCAGATGCAAGCTGCCACAAGCTGGAAACGTGGCTTCACTTGGAGGGCCAAAGGCCTCCTACAAACTGACATCAGGCACCTGGGCAGCTGACTTTCCTTACCCCTGGAAACAGGCCATCCTTTGTGCCCAACTCCCTCTGCCGGGCACCAGGCCTCAGCCACCTACAATCCCGAACGGAACAGGATTTCTTCCAGATGCAAGCTGCCACAAGCAGGAAACCTGGCTTCCCATGGAGGGCCAAAGGCCTCCTACAAACTGACATCAGGCACCTGGGCAGCTGACCTTACTTACCCCTGGAAACAGCCCATCCTTTGTGCCCAACTCCCTCTGCCGGGCACCAGGCCTCGGCCACCTACAATCCCGAACGGAACAGCATTTCTTCCAGATGCAAGCTGCCACAAGCAGGAAGCCTGGCTTCCCATGGAGGGCCAAAGGCCTCCTACAAACTGACATCAGGCACCTGGTATGCTGACTTTACTTTCCTCATGAAAAGGCCATTATTTGTGCCCTACTTCCTCTGCTGGGCACCTGGCCTCGGCCACCTACAATCCCGAACGGAACAGGATTTCTTCCAGATGCAAGCTGCCACAAACTGGAAGCCTGGCTTCCCTTGGAGGGCCAAAGGCCTCCTACAAACTGACATCAGGCACTTGGGCAGCTGACTTTACTTACCCCTGGAAACAGTCCATCATTTGTGCCCAACTCCCTCTGCTGGGCACCAGGCCTTGGCCACCTACAATCCCGAACGGAACAGGATTTCTTCCAGATGCAAGCTGCCACAAGCAGGGAGCCTGGCTTCCCATGGAGGGCCAAAGGCCTCCTACAAACTGACATCAGGCACCTGGGCAGCTGACTTTACTCACCCCTGGAAACAGCCCATCCTCTGTGTCCAACTCCCTCAGCCAGGCACCCAGCTCCGGCCACCTACAATCCCGAACGGAACAGGATTTCTTCCAGATGCAAGCTGCCACAAGCTGGAAACGTGGCTTCACTTGGAGGGCCAAAGGCCTCCTACAAACTGACATCAGGCACCTGGGCAGCTGACTTTACTTACCCCTGGAAACAGGACATCCTTTGTGCCCAACTCCCTCAGCCCGGCAACTGGCCTCGGTCACCTACAATCCCGAACGGAACAGCATTTCTTCCAGATGCAAGCTGCCACAAACTGGAAGCCTGGCTTCCCATGGAGGGCCAAAGGCCTCCTACAAACTGACATCAGGCACCTGGGCAGCTGACTTTACTTACCCCTGGAAACAGGACATCCTTTGTGCCCAACTCCCTCTGCCGGGCACCTGGCCTCGGCCACCTACAATCCCGAACGGAACAGGATTTCTTCCAGACGCAAGCTGCCACAAACTGGAAGACTAGCTTCCCTTGGAGGGCCAAAGGCCTCCTACAAGCTGACATCAGGCACCTGGGCAGCTGACTTTACTTACTTCAGGAAACAACCCATCCTTTGTGCCCAAGTCCCTCTGCCGGGCCCACAGTTTCGGCCACCTACAATCCCAAAAGGAACAGGAGATCTTCCAGATGCAAGCTACCACAAGCTGGAAACGTGGCTTCACTTGGAGGGCCAAAGGCCTCCCACAAACTGACATCAGGCACGTGGGCAGCTGACTTTACTTACCTCTGGAAACAGGCCATCCTTTGTGCCCAACTCCCTCTGCCGGGCACCTGGCTGCGGCCACCTACAATCCCGAACGGAACAGCATTTCTTCCCGATGCAAGCTGCCACTAGCTGGAAGCCTGGCTTCCCATGGAGGACCAAAGGCCTCCTACAAACTGACATCAGGCACTTGGGCAGCTGACTTTACTTTCCTCATGAAACAGGCCATCATTTGTGCCTACCTCCCTCTGCTGGGAACCTGGCCTCGGCCACCTACAATACCGAACGGAACAGGATTTCTTC
>NW_027095130.1:0-33694 GCF_029207755.1 Chamaea fasciata | reverse complement strand
TGTTCAATGCAGCTTCCATCTGGAAAAAATCCTATTCCGTTCAAGATTGTAGGTTCCCGAAGCCAGGTGCCCAGCAGAGGGAGTTGGGCACAAAGGATGGCCTGTTTCCAGGGGTAAGTAAAGTCAGCTGCCCAGGTGCCTGATGTCAGTTTGTAGGAGGCCTTTGGCCCTCCAAGGGAAGCCAGTCTTCCAGTTTGTGGCAGCTTGCATCTGGAAGAAATCCTGTTCCGTTTGGGATTGTCGGTGGCCGAGGCCTGGTGCCCGGCAGAGGGAGTTGGGCACAAATGATGATGATGACCTGTTTCCAGGGGTAAGTAAAGTCAGCTGCCCAGGTGCCTGATGTCAGTTTGTAGTAGGCATTTGGCTTTTCAAGGGAAACTAGTCTTCCAGTTTGTGGCAGCTTGCATCGCGAAGAAATCCTGTTCCGTTCGAATTGTAGGTGGCCGAGGCCAGGTGCCCGGCAGAGGGAGTTGGGCACAAATGATGGCCTGTTTCCAGGGGTAAGTAAAGTCAGCTGCCCAGGTGCCTGATGTCAGTTTGTAGGAGGCCTTTGGCCCTCCAAGGGAAGCCAGGCTTCCAGCTTGTGGCAGCTTGCATCTGGAAGAAATCCTGTTCCGTTCGGGATTGTAGGTGGCCGGAGCCGGGTGCCCTGCTGAGGGAGTAGGGAACAAATGATGGCCTGTTTCCAGGGGTAAGTAAAGTCAGCTGCCCAGGTGCCTGATGTCAGTTTGTAGCAGGCCTTTGGCCCTCCAAGGGAAGCTAATCTTCCAGTTTGTGGCAGCTTGCATCTGGAAGAAATCCTGTTCCGTTCGGGATTGTAGGTGGCCGAGGCCAGGTGCCCGGCAGAGGGAGTTGGGCACAAATGATGGCCTGTTTCCAGGGGTTAGTAAAGTCAGCTGCCCAGGTGCCTTGAATCAGTTTGTAGCAGGCCTTTGGCCCTCCATGGGAAGCCAGGCTTCCAGCTTGTGGCAGCTTGCATCTTGAAGAAATCCTGTTCCGTTTGGGATTGTAGGTGGCCGAGGCCTGGTGCCCTGCTGCAGGAGTTGGGAACAAAGGATGGCCTGTTTCCAGGGGTAAGTAAAGTCAGCTGCCCAGGTGCCTGATGTCAGTTTGTAGGAGGCCTTTGGCCCTCCATGAGAAGCCAGGCTTCCAGCTTGTGGCAGCTTGCATCTGGAAGAAATCCTGTTTCGTTTGGGATCGTAGGTGACCGAGGCCTGGCGCACGGCTGTGGGAGTTGGGGAAAAATGAGAACCTGTTTCCAGGGATAAGTAAAGTCAGCTGCCCAGGTGCCTGATGTCAGTTTGTAGCAGGCCTTTGGCTCTCCAAGTGATGCTAGTCTTCCTGTTCAATGCAGCTTCCATCTGGAAAAAATCCTATTCCGTTCAAGATTGTAGGTTCCCGAAGCCAGGTGCCCAGCAGAGGGAGTTGGGCACAAAGGATGGCCTGTTTCCAGGGGTAAGTAAAGTCAGCTGCCCAGGTGCCTGATGTCAGTTTGTAGGAGGCCTTTGGCCCTCCAAGGGAAGCCAGTCTTCCAGTTTGTGGCAGCTTGCATCTTGAAGAAATCCTGTTCCGTTCGGGATTGTAGGTGGCCGAGGCCTGGTGCCCGGCAGAGGGAGTTGGGAACAAATGATGGCCTGTTTCCAGGGGTAAGTAAAGTCAGCTGCCCAGGTGCCTGATGTCAGTTTGTAGGAGGACTTTGGCCCTTCAAGGGAAACTAGTCTTCCAGTTTGTGGCAGCTTGCATCTGGAAGAAATCCTGTTCCGTTCGGGATTGTAGGTGGCCGAGGCCAGGTGCCCGGCAGAGGGAGTTGGGCACAAATGATGGCCTGATTCCAGGGGTAAGTAAAGTCAGCTGCCCAGGTGCCTGATGTCAGTTTGTAGGAGGACTTTGGCCCTCCAAGGGAAGCTAGTCTTCCAGTTTGTGGCAGCTTGCATCTGGAAGAAATGCTGTTCTGCTCGGGATTTTAGGTGGCCGAGGCCACGTGCCTGGCAGAGGGAGTTGGGCACAAATGATGGCCTGTTTCCAGGGGTAAGTAAAGTCAGCTGCCCAGGTGCCTGATGTCAGTTTGTAGCAGGCCTTTGGCCCTCCATGGGAAGACAGGCTTCCAGCTTGTGGCAGCTTGCATCTGGAAGAAATCCTGTTCCGTTCGGGATTGTAGGTGGCCGGAGCCGGGTGCCCTGCTGAGGGAGTAGGGAACAAATGATGGCCTGTTTCCAGGGGTAAGTAAAGTCAGCTGCCCAGGTGCCTGATGTCAGTTTGCAGGTGTCTAAGTTTCCTCCATGGGAAGCCAGGCTTCCAGCTTGTGGCTGCTTGCATCTGGAAATAATCCTGTTCCGTTCGGGATTGTAGGTGGCCGAGGCCTGGTGCCCGGCAGAGGGAGTTGGGCACAAAGGATGGCCTGTTTCCAAGGGTAAGTAAAGTCAGCTGCCCAGGTGCCTGATGTCAGTTTGTAGGAGGCCTTTGGCCCTCCAAGGGAAGCCAGTCTTCCAGTTTGTGGCAGCTTGCATCTTGAAGAAATCCTGTTCCGTTCGGGATTGTAGGTGGCCGAGGCCTGGTGCCCGGCAGAGGGAGTTGGGAACAAATGATGGCCTGTTTCCAGGGGTAAGTAAAGTCAGCTGCCCAGGTGCCTGATGTCAGTTTTTAGGAGGACTTTGGCCCTTCAAGGGAAACCAGTCTTCCAGTTTGTGGCAGCTTGCATCTGGAAGAAATCCTGTTCCATTCGGGATTGTAGGTGGCCGAGGCCAGGTGCCCGGCAGAGGGAGTTGGGAACAAATGATGGCCTGTTTCCAGGGGTAAGTAAAGTCTGCTGCCCAGGTGCCTGATGTCAGTTTGTAGGAGGCCTTTGGCCCTCCAAGGGAAGCCAGGCTTCCAGCTTGTGGCTGCTTGCATCTGGAAGAAATCCTGTTCCGTTTGGGATTGTCGGTGGCCGAGGCCTGGTGCCCGGCAGAGGGAGTTGGGCACAAATGATGATGATGACCTGTTTCCAGGGGTAAGTAAAGTCAGCTGCCCAGGTGCCTGATGTCAGTTTGTAGTAGGCATTTGGCTTTTCAAGGGAAACTAGTCTTCCAGTTTGTGGCAGCTTGCATCGCGAAGAAATCCTGTTCCGTTCGAATTGTAGGTGGCCGAGGCCAGGTGCCCGGCAGAGGGAGTTGGGCACAAATGATGGCCTGTTTCCAGGGGTAAGTAAAGTCAGCTGCCCAGGTGCCTGATGTCAGTTTGTAGGAGGCCTTTGGCCCTCCAAGGGAAGCCAGGCTTCCAGCTTGTGGCAGCTTGCATCTGGAAGAAATCCTGTTCCGTTCGGGATTGTAGGTGGCCGGAGCCGGGTGCCCTGCTGAGGGAGTAGGGAACAAATGATGGCCTGTTTCCAGGGGTAAGTAAAGTCAGCTGCCCAGGTGCCTGATGTCAGTTTGTAGCAGGCCTTTGGCCCTCCATGGGAAGCTAATCTTCCAGTTTGTGGCAGCTTGCATCTGGAAGAAATCCTGTTCCGTTCGGGATTGTAGGTGGCCGAGGCCAGGTGCCCGGCAGAGGGAGTTGGGCACAAATGATGGCCTGTTTCCAGGGGTTAGTAAAGTCAGCTGCCCAGGTGCCTTGAATCAGTTTGTAGCAGGCCTTTGGCCCTCCATGGGAAGCCAGGCTTCCAGCTTGTGGCAGCTTGCATCTTGAAGAAATCCTGTTCCGTTTGGGATTGTAGGTGGCCGAGGCCTGGTGCCCTGCTGCAGGAGTTGGGAACAAAGGATGGCCTGTTTCCAGGGGTAAGTAAAGTCAGCTGCCCAGGTGCCTGATGTCAGTTTGTAGGAGGCCTTTGGCCCTCCATGAGAAGCCAGGCTTCCAGCTTGTGGCAGCTTGCATCTGGAAGAAATCCTGTTTCGTTTGGGATCGTAGGTGACCGAGGCCTGGCGCACGGCTGTGGGAGTTGGGGAAAAATGAGAACCTGTTTCCAGGGATAAGTAAAGTCAGCTGCCCAGGTGCCTGATGTCAGTTTGTAGCAGGCCTTTGGCTCTCCAAGTGATGCTAGTCTTCCTGTTCAATGCAGCTTCCATCTGGAAAAAATCCGATTCCGTTCAAGATTGTAGGTTCCCGAAGCCAGGTGCCCAGCAGAGGGAGTTGGGCACAAAGGATGGCCTGTTTCCAGGGGTAAGTAAAGTCAGCTGCCCAGGTGCCTGATGTCAGTTTGCAGGTGTCTAAGTTTCCTCCATGGGAAGCCAGGCTTCCAGCTTGTGGCTGCTTGCATCTGGAAATAATCCTGTTCCGTTCGGGATTGTAGGTGGCCGAGGCCTGGTGCCCGGCAGAGGGAGTTGGGCACAAAGGATGGCCTGTTTCCAAGGGTAAGTAAAGTCAGTTGCCCAGGTGCCTGATGTCAGTTTGTAGGAGGCCTTTGGCCCTCCAAGGGAAGCCAGTCTTCCAGTTTGTGGCAGCTTGCATCTTGAAGAAATCCTGTTCCGTTCGGGATTGTAGGTGGCCGAGGCCTGGTGCCCGGCAGAGGGAGTTGGGAACAAATGATGGCCTGTTTCCAGGGGTAAGTAAAGTCAGCTGCCCAGGTGCCTGATGTCAGTTTTTAGGAGGACTTTGGCCCTTCAAGGGAAACCAGTCTTCCAGTTTGTGGCAGCTTGCATCTGGAAGAAATCCTGTTCCATTCGGGATTGTAGGTGGCCGAGGCCAGGTGCCCGGCAGAGGGAGTTGGGAACAAATGATGGCCTGTTTCCAGGGGTAAGTAAAGTCTGCTGCCCAGGTGCCTTGAATCAGTTTGTAGCAGGCCTTTGGCCCTCCATGGGAAGCCAGGCTTCCAGCTTGTGGCAGCTTGCATCTTGAAGAAATCCTGTTCCGTTTGGGATTGTAGGTGGCCGAGGCCTGGTGCCCTGCTGCAGGAGTTGGGAACAAAGGATGGCCTGTTTCCAGGGGTAAGTAAAGTCAGCTGCCCAGGTGCCTGATGTCAGTTTGTAGGAGGCCTTTGGCCCTCCATGAGAAGCCAGGCTTCCAGCTTGTGGCAGCTTGCATCTGGAAGAAATCCTGTTTCGTTTGGGATCGTAGGTGACCGAGGCCTGGCGCACGGCTGTGGGAGTTGGGGAAAAATGAGAACCTGTTTCCAGGGATAAGTAAAGTCAGCTGCCCAGGTGCCTGATGTCAGTTTGTAGCAGGCCTTTGGCTCTCCAAGTGATGCTAGTCTTCCTGTTCAATGCAGCTTCCATCTGGAAAAAATCCTATTCCGTTCAAGATTGTAGGTTCCCGAAGCCAGGTGCCCAGCAGAGGGAGTTGGGCACAAAGGATGGCCTGTTTCCAGGGGTAAGTAAAGTCAGCTGCCCAGGTGCCTGATGTCAGTTTGTAGGAGGCCTTTGGCCCTCCAAGGGAAGCCAGTCTTCCAGTTTGTGGCAGCTTGCATCTTGAAGAAATCCTGTTCCGTTCGGGATTGTAGGTGGCCGAGGCCTGGTGCCCGGCAGAGGGAGTTGGGAACAAATGATGGCCTGTTTCCAGGGGTAAGTAAAGTCAGCTGCCCAGGTGCCTGATGTCAGTTTGTAGGAGGACTTTGGCCCTTCAAGGGAAACTAGTCTTCCAGTTTGTGGCAGCTAGCATCTGGAAGAAATCCTGTTCCATTCGGGATTGTAGGTGGCCGAGGCCAGGTGCCCGGCAGAGGGAGTTGGGCACAAATGATGGCCTGATTCCAGGGGTAAGTAAAGTCAGCTGCCCAGGTGCCTGATGTCAGTTTGTAGGAGGACTTTGGCCCTCCAAGGGAAGCTAGTCTTCCAGTTTGTGGCAGCTTGCATCTGGAAGAAATGCTGTTCTGCTCGGGATTTTAGGTGGCCGAGGCCACGTGCCTGGCAGAGGGAGTTGGGCACAAATGATGGCCTGTTTCCAGGGGTAAGTAAAGTCAGCTGCCCAGGTGCCTGATGTCAGTTTGTAGCAGGCCTTTGGCCCTCCATGGGAAGCCAGGCTTCCAGCTTGTGGCAGCTTGCATCTGGAAGAAATCCTGTTCCGTTCGGGATTGTAGGTGGCCGGAGCCGGGTGCCCTGCTGAGGGAGTAGGGAACAAATGATGGCCTGTTTCCAGGGGTAAGTAAAGTCAGCTGCCCAGGTGCCTGATGTCAGTTTGCAGGTGTCTAAGTTTCCTCCATGGGAAGCCAGGCTTCCAGCTTGTGGCTGCTTGCATCTGGAAATAATCCTGTTCCGTTCGGGATTGTAGGTGGCCGAGGCCTGGTGCCCGGCAGAGGGAGTTGGGCACAAAGGATGGCCTGTTTCCAAGGGTAAGTAAAGTCAGCTGCCCAGGTGCCTGATGTCAGTTTGTAGCAGGCCTTTGGCCCTCCAAGGGAAGCTAATCTTCCAGTTTGTGGCAGCTTGCATCTGGAAGAAATCCTGTTCCGTTCGGGATTGTAGGTGGCCGAGGACAGGTGCCCTGCTGAGGGAGTTGGGCACAAATGATGGCCTGTTTCCAGGGGTTAGTAAAGTCAGCTGCCCAGGTGCCTTGAATCAGTTTGTAGCAGGCCTTGGCCCTCCATGGGAAGCCAGGCTTCCAGCTTGTGGCAGCTTGCATCTTGAAGAAATCCTGTTCCGTTTGGGATTGTAGGTGGCCGAGGCCTGGTGCCCTGCTGCAGGAGTTGGGAACAAAGGATGGCCTGTTTCCAGGGGTAAGTAAAGTCAGCTGCCCAGGTGCCTGATGTCAGTTTGTAGGAGGCCTTTGGCCCTCCATGGGAAGCCAGGCTTCCAGCTTGTGGCTGCTTGCATCTGGAAGAAATCCTGTTCCGTTTGGGATCGTAGGTGACCGAGGCCTGGTGCACGGCTGTGGGAGTTGGGCACAAATGAGAACCTGTTTCCAGGGATAAGTAAAGTCAGCTGCCCAGGTGCCTGATGTCAGTTTGTAGCAGGCCTTTGGCCCTCCAAGGGAAGCCAGGCTTCCAGCTTGTGGCAGCTTGCATCTGGAAGAAATCCTGTTCCGTTCGGGATTGTAGGTGGCCGAGGACAGGTGCCCGGCAGAGGGAGTTGGGAACAAAGGATGGCCTGTTTCCAGGGGTAAGTAAAGTCAGCTGCCCAGGTGCCTGATGTCAGTTTGTAAGAGGCCTTTGGCCCTCCAAGGGAAGCCAGGCTTCCAGCTTGTGGCAGCTTGCATCTGGAAGAAATCCTGTTCCGTTCGGGATTGTAGGTGGCCGAGGCCAGGTGCCCGGCAGAGGGAGTTGGGAACAAAGGATGGCCTGTTTCCAGGGGTAAGTAAAGTCAGCTGCCCAGGTGCCTGATGTCAGTTTGTAGGAGGCCTTTGGCCCTCCATGGGAAGCCAGGCTTCCAGCTTGTGGCAGCTTGCATCTGGAAGAAATCCTGTTCCGTTTGGGATTGTAGGTGGCCAAGGCCTGGTGCCCGGCAGAGGGAGTTGGGCACAAATGATGGCCTGTTTCCAGGGGTAAGTAAAGTCAGCTGCCCAGGTGCCTGATGTCAGTTTGTAGGAGGACTTTGGCCCTTCAAGGGAAACTAGTCTTCCAGTTTGTGGCAGCTTGCATCTGGAAGAAATCCTGTTCCATTCGGGATTGTAGGTGGCCGAGGCCAGGTGCCCGGCAGAGGGAGTTGGGCACAAATGATGGCCTGTTTCCAGGGGTAAGTAAAGTCAGCTGCCCAGGTGCCTGATGTCAGTTTGTAGGAGGCCTTTGACCCTCCAAGAGCAGCCAGGCTTCCAGCTTGTGGCAGCTTGCATCTGGAAGAAATCCTGTTCCGTTTGGGATCGTAGGTGGCCGAGGCCTGGTGTCCGGCTAAAGGAGTTGGGAACAAAGGATGGCCTGTTTCCAGGGTTAAGTAAAGTTAGCTGCCCAGGTACTTGGTGGCAGTTTGTAGGAGGCCTTTGGCCATCCAAGGGAAGCTAGTCTTCCAGTTTGTGGCTGCTTGCATCTGGAAGAAATCCTGTTCTATTTGGGAATGTAGGTGGCCGAGGCCTGCTGCCCGGCAGAGGGAGTTGGGCACAAAGGATGGCCTGTTTCCAGAGGTAAGTAAAGTCAGCTGCCCAGGTGCCTGATGTCAGTTTGTAGGAGGACTTTGGCCCTCCAAGAAAAGCTAGTCTTCCAGTTTGTGGCAGCTTGCATCTGGAAGAAATGCTGTTCTGCTCGGGATTGTAGGTGGCCGAGGCCACGTGCCTGGCAGAGGGAGTTGGGCACAAATGATGGCCTGTTTCCAGGGGTAAGTAAAGTCAGCTGCCCAGGTGCCTGATGTCAGTTTGTAGCAGGCCTTTGGCCCTCCATGGGAAGCCAGGCTTCCAGTTTGTGGCAGCTTGCATCTGGAAGAAATCCTGTTCCGTTCGGGATTGTAGGTGGCCGAGGCCAGGTGCCCGGCAGAGGAAATTGGGCACAAAGGATGGCCTGTTTCCAGGGGTAAGTAAAGTCTGCTGCCCAGGTGCCTGATGTCAGTTTGTAGGAGGCCTTTGGCCCTCCAAGGGAAGCCAGGCTTCCAGCTTGTGGCTGCTTGCATCTGGAAGAAATCCTGTTCCGTTTGGGATTGTCGGTGGCCGAGGCCTGGTGCCCGGCAGAGGGAGTTGGGCACAAATGATGATGATGACCTGTTTCCAGGGGTAAGTAAAGTCAGCTGCCCAGGTGCCTGATGTCAGTTTGTAGTAGGCATTTGGCTTTTCAAGGGAAACTAGTCTTCCAGTTTGTGGCAGCTTGCATCGCGAAGAAATCCTGTTCCGTTCGAATTGTAGGTGGCCGAGGCCAGGTGCCCGGCAGAGGGAGTTGGGCACAAATGATGGCCTGTTTCCAGGGGTAAGTAAAGTCAGCAGCCCAGGTGCCTGATGTCAGTTTGTAGGAGGCCTTTGCCCCTCCAAGGGAAGCCAGGCTTCCAGCTTGTGGCAGCTTGCATCTGGAAGAAATCCTGTTCCGTTCGGGATTGTAGGTGGCCGGAGCCGGATGCCCTGCTGAGGGAGTAGGGAACAAAGGATGGCCTGTTTCCAGGGGTAAGTAAAGTCAGCTGCCCAGGTGCCTGATGTCAGTTTGCAGGTGTCTAAGTTTCCTCCATGGGAAGCCAGGCTTCCAGCTTGTGGCTGCTTGCATCTGGAAATAATCCTGTTCCGTTCGGGATTGTAGGTGGCCGAGGCCTGGTGCCCGGCAGAGGGAGTTGGGAACAAAGGATGGCCTGTTTCCAGGGGTAAGTAAAGTCAGCTGCCCAGGTGCCTGATGTCAGTTTGTAGGAGGCCTTTGGCCCTCCATGGGAAGCCAGGCTTCCAGCTTGTGGCAGCTTGCATCTGGAAGAAATCCTGTTCCGTTTGGGATCGTAGGTGACCGAGGCCTGGTGCACGGCTGTGGGAGTTGGGCACAAATGAGAACCTGTTTCCAGGGATAAGTAAAGTCAGCTGCCCAGGTGCCTGATGTCAGTTTGTAGCAGGCCTTTGGCCCTCCAAGGGAAGCCAGGCTTCCAGCTTGTGGCAGCTTGCATCTGGAAGAAATCCTGTTCCGTTCGGGATTGTAGGTGGCCGAGGACAGGTGCCCGGCAGAGGGAGTTGGGAACAAAGGATGGCCTGTTTCCAGGGGTAAGTAAAGTCAGCTGCCCAGGTGCCTGATGTCAGTTTGTAAGAGGCCTTTGGCCCTCCAAGGGAAGCCAGGCTTCCAGCTTGTGGCAGCTTGCATCTGGAAGAAATCCTGTTCCGTTTGGGATTGTAGGTGGCCGAGGCCAGGTGCCCGGCAGAGGGAGTTGGGAACAAAGGATGGCCTGTTTCCAGGGGTAAGTAAAGTCAGCTGCCCAGGTGCCTGATGTCAGTTTGTAGCAGGCCTTTGGACCTCCATGGGAAGCCAGGCTTCCAGTTTGTGGCAGCTTGCATCTGGAAGAAATCCTGTTCCGTTCGGGATTGTAGGTGGCCGAGGCCAGGTGCCCGGCAGAGGAAATTGGGCACAAAGGATGGCCTGTTTCCAGGGGTAAGTAAAGTCTGCTGCCCAGGTGCCTGATGTCAGTTTGTAGGAGGCCTTTGGCCCTCCAAGGGAAGCCAGGCTTCCAGCTTGTGGCTGCTTGCATCTGGAAGAAATCCTGTTCCGTTTGGGATTGTCGGTGGCCGAGGCCTGGTGCCCGGCAGAGGGAGTTGGGCACAAATGATGATGATGACCTGTTTCCAGGGGTAAGTAAAGTCAGCTGCCCAGGTGCCTGATGTCAGTTTGTAGTAGGCATTTGGCTTTTCAAGGGAAACTAGTCTTCCAGTTTGTGGCAGCTTGCATCGCGAAGAAATCCTGTTCCGTTCGAATTGTAGGTGGCCGAGGCCAGGTGCCCGGCAGAGGGAGTTGGGCACAAATGATGGCCTGTTTCCAGGGGTAAGTAAAGTCAGCTGCCCAGGTGCCTGATGTCAGTTTGTAGGAGGCCTTTGGCCCTCCAAGGGAAGCCAGGCTTCCAGCTTGTGGCAGCTTGCATCTGGAAGAAATCCTGTTCCGTTCGGGATTGTAGGTGGCCGGAGCCGGGTGCCCTGCTGAGGGAGTAGGGAACAAATGATGGCCTGTTTCCAGGGGTAAGTAAAGTCAGCTGCCCAGGTGCCTGATGTCATTTTTCAGGTGGCTAATGTTCCTCCATGGGAAGCCAGGCTTCCAGCTTGTGGCTGCTTGCATCTGGAAATAATCCTGTTCCGTTCGGGATTGTAGGTGGCCGAGGCCTGGTGCCCGGCAGAGGGAGTTGGGAACAAAGGATGGCCTGTTTCCAGGGGTAAGTAAAGTCAGCTGCCCAGGTGCCTGATGTCAGTTTGTAGGAGGCCTTTGGCCCTCCATGGGAAGCCAGGCTTCCAGCTTGTGGCAGCTTGCATCTGGAAGAAATCCTGTTCCGTTTGGGATCGTAGGTGACCGAGGCCTGGTGCACGGCTGTGGGAGTTGGGCACAAATGAGAACCTGTTTCCAGGGATAAGTAAAGTCAGCTGCCCAGGTGCCTGATGTCAGTTTGTAGCAGGCCTTTGGCCCTCCAAGGGAAGCCAGGCTTCCAGCTTGTGGCAGCTTGCATCTGGAAGAAATCCTGTTCCGTTCGGGATTGTAGGTGGCCGAGGACAGGTGCCCGGCAGAGGGAGTTGGGAACAAAGGATGGCCTGTTTCCAGGGGTAAGTAAAGTCAGCTGCCCAGGTGCCTGATGTCAGTTTGTAAGAGGCCTTTGGCCCTCCAAGGGAAGCCAGGCTTCCAGCTTGTGGCAGCTTGCATCTGGAAGAAATCCTGTTCCGTTTGGGATTGTAGGTGGCCGAGGCCAGGTGCCCGGCAGAGGGAGTTGGGAACAAAGGATGGCCTGTTTCCAGGGGTAAGTAAAGTCAGCTGCCCAGGTGCCTGATGTCAGTTTGTAGCAGGCCTTTGGACCTCCATGGGAAGCCAGGCTTCCAGTTTGTGGCAGCTTGCATCTGGAAGAAATCCTGTTCCGTTCGGGATTGTAGGTGGCCGAGGCCAGGTGCCCGGCAGAGGAAATTGGGCACAAAGGATGGCCTGTTTCCAGGGGTAAGTAAAGTCTGCTGCCCAGGTGCCTGATGTCAGTTTGTAGGAGGCCTTTGGCCCTCCAAGGGAAGCCAGGCTTCCAGCTTGTGGCTGCTTGCATCTGGAAGAAATCCTGTTCCGTTTGGGATTGTCGGTGGCCGAGGCCTGGTGCCCGGCAGAGGGAGTTGGGCACAAATGATGATGATGACCTGTTTCCAGGGGTAAGTAAAGTCAGCTGCCCAGGTGCCTGATGTCAGTTTGTAGTAGGCATTTGGCTTTTCAAGGGAAACTAGTCTTCCAGTTTGTGGCAGCTTGCATCGCGAAGAAATCCTGTTCCGTTCGAATTGTAGGTGGCCGAGGCCAGGTGCCCGGCAGAGGGAGTTGGGCACAAATGATGGCCTGTTTCCAGGGGTAAGTAAAGTCAGCTGCCCAGGTGCCTGATGTCAGTTTGTAGGAGGCCTTTGGCCCTCCAAGGGAAGCCAGGCTTCCAGCTTGTGGCAGCTTGCATCTGGAAGAAATCCTGTTCCGTTCGGGATTGTAGGTGGCCGGAGCCGGGTGCCCTGCTGAGGGAGTAGGGAACAAATGATGGCCTGTTTCCAGGGGTAAGTAAAGTCAGCTGCCCAGGTGCCTGATGTCATTTTTCAGGTGGCTAATGTTCCTCCATGGGAAGCCAGGCTTCCAGCTTGTGGCTGCTTGCATCTGGAAATAATCCTGTTCCGTTCGGGATTGTAGGTGGCCGAGGCCTGGTGCCCGGCAGAGGGAGTTGGGCACAAAGGATGGCCTGTTTCCAGGGGTAAGTAAAGTCAGTTGCCCAGGTGCCTGATGTCAGTTTGTAGCAGGCCTTTGGCCCTCTAAGGGAAGCTAATCTTCCAGTTTGTGGCAGCTTGCATCTGGAAGAAATCCTGTTCCGTTCGGGATTGTAGGTGGCCGAGGCCAGGTGCCCGGCAGAGGGAGTTGGGCACAAATGATGGCCTGTTTCCAGGGGTTAGTAAAGTCAGCTGCCCAGGTGCCTTGAATCAGTTTGTAGCAGGCCTTTGGCCCTCCATGGGAAGCCAGGCTTCCAGCTTGTGGCAGCTTGCATCTTGAAGAAATCCTGTTCCGTTTGGGATTGTAGGTGGCCGAGGCCTGGTGCCCTGCTGCAGGAGTTGGGAACAAAGGATGGCCTGTTTCCAGGGGTAAGTAAAGTCAGCTGCCCAGGTGCCTGATGTCAGTTTGTAGGAGGCCTTTGGCCCTCCATGAGAAGCCAGGCTTCCAGCTTGTGGCAGCTTGCATCTGGAAGAAATCCTGTTCCGTTTGGGATCGTAGGTGACCGAGGCCTGGCGCACGGCAGTGGGAGTTGGGCAAAAATGAGAACCTGTTTCCAGGGATAAGTAAAGTCAGCTGCCCAGGTGCCTGATGTCAGTTTGTAGCAGGCCTTTGGCTCTCCAAGTGATGCTAGTCTTCCTGTTCAATGCAGCTTCCATCTGGAAAAAATCCTATTCCGTTCAAGATTGTAGGTTCCCGAAGCCAGGTGCCCGGCAGAGGGAGTTGGGCACAAAGGATGGCCTGTTTCCAGGGGTAAGTAAAGTCAGCTGCCCAGGTGCCTGATGTCAGTTTGTAGGAGGCCTTTGGCCCTCCAAGGGAAGCCAGTCTTCCAGTTTGTGGCAGCTTGCATCTTGAAGAAATCCTGTTCCGTTCGGGATTGTAGGTGGCCGAGGCCTGGTGCCCAGCAGAGGGAGTTGGGAACAAATGATGGCCTGTTTCCAGGGGTAAGTAAAGTCAGCTGCCCAGGTGCCTGATGTCAGTTTGTAGGAGGACTTTGGCCCTCCAAGGGAAGCTAGTCTTCCAGTTTGTGGCAGCTTGCATCTGGAAGAAATGCTGTTCTGCTCGGGATTTTAGGTGGCCGAGGCCACGTGCCTGGCAGAGGGAGTTGGGCACAAATGATGGCCTGTTTCCAGGGGTAAGTAAAGTCAGCTGCCCAGGTGCCTGATGTCAGTTTGTAGCAGGCCTTTGGCCCTCCATGGGAAGCCAGGCTTCCAGCTTGTGGCAGCTTGCATCTGGAAGAAATCCTGTTCCGTTCGGGATTGTAGGTGGCCGAGGCCAGGTGCCCGGCAGAGGAAATTGGGCACAAAGGATGGCCTGTTTCCAGGGGTAAGTAAAGTCTGCTGCCCAGGTGCCTGATGTCAGTTTGTAGGAGGCCTTTGGCCCTCCAAGGGAAGCCAGGCTTCCAGCTTGTGGCTGCTTGCATCTGGAAGAAATCCTGTTCCGTTTGGGATTGTCGGTCGCCGAGGCCTGGTGCCCGGCAGAGGGAGTTGGGCACAAATGATGATGATGACCTGTTTCCAGGTGTAAGTAAAGTCAGCTGCCAAGGTGCCTGATGTCAGTTTGTAGTAGGCATTTGGCTTTTCAAGGGAAACTAGTCTTCCAGTTTGTGGCAGCTTGCATCGCGAAGAAATCCTGTTCCGTTCGAATTGTAGGTGGCCGAGGCCAGGTGCCCGGCAGAGGGAGTTGGGCACAAATGATGGCCTGTTTCCAGGGGTAAGTAAAGTCAGCAGCCCAGGTGCCTGATGTCAGTTTGTAGGAGGCCTTTGGCCCTCCAAGGGAAGCCAGGCTTCCAGCTTGTGGCAGCTTGCATCTGGAAGAAATCCTGTTCCGTTCGGGATTGTAGGTGGCCGGACCCGGGTGCCCTGCTGAGGGAGTAGGGAACAAATGATGGCCTGTTTCCAGGGGTAAGTAAAGTCAGCTGCCCAGGTGCCTGATGTCAGTTTGCAGGTGTCTAAGTTTCCTCCATGGGAAGCCAGGCTTCCAGCTTGTGGCTGCTTGCATCTGGAAATAATCCTGTTCCGTTCGGGATTGTAGGTGGCCGAGGCCTGGTGCCCGGCAGAGGGAGTTGGGCACAAAGGATGGCCTGTTTCCAGGGCTAAGTAAAGTCAGTTGCCCAGGTGCCTGATGTCAGTTTGTAGCAGGCCTTTGGCCCTCCAAGGGAAGCTAATCTTCCAGTTTGTGGCAGCTTGCATCTGGAAGAAATCCTGTTCCGTTCGGGATTGTAGGTGGCCGAGGACAGGTGCCCTGCTGAGGGAGTTGGGCACAAATGATGGCCTGTTTCCAGGGGTTAGTAAAGTCAGCTGCCCAGGTGCCTTGAATCAGTTTGTAGCAGGCCTTGGCCCTCCATGGGAAGCCAGGCTTCCAGCTTGTGGCAGCTTGCATCTTGAAGAAATCCTGTTCCGTTTGGGATTGTAGGTGGCCGAGGCCTGGTGCCCTGCTGCAGGAGTTGGGAACAAAGGATGGCCTGTTTCCAGGGGTAAGTAAAGTCAGCTGCCCAGGTGCCTGATGTCAGTTTGTAGGAGGCCTTTGGCCCTCCATGGGAAGCCAGGCTTCCAGCTTGTGGCAGCTTGCATCTGGAAGAAATCCTGTTCCGTTCGGGATCGTAGGTGACCGAGGCCTGGTGCACGGCTGTGGGAGTTGGGCACAAATGAGAACCTGTTTCCAGGGATAAGTAAAGTCAGCTGCCCAGGTGCCTGATGTCAGTTTGTAGCAGGCCTTTGGCCCTCCAAGGGAAGCCAGGCTTCCAGCTTGTGGCAGCTTGCATCTGGAAGAAATCCTGTTCCGTTCGGGATTGTAGGTGGCCGAGGCCAGGTGCCCGGCAGAGGGAGTTGGGAACAAAGGATGGCCTGTTTCCAGGGGTAAGTAAAGTCAGCTGCCCAGGTGCCTGATGTCAGTTTGTAAGAGGCCTTTGGCCCTCCAAGGGAAGCCAGGCTTCCAGCTTGTGGCAGCTTGCATCTGGAAGAAATCCTGTTCCGTTTGGGATTGTAGGTGGCCGAGGCCAGGTGCCCGGCAGAGGGAGTTGGGAACAAAGGATGGAGTGTTTCCAGGGGTAAGTAAAGTCAGCTGCCCAGGTGCCTGATGTCAGTTTGTAGGAGGCCTTTGGCCCTCCATGGGAAGCCAGGCTTCCAGCTTGTGGCAGCTTGCATCTGGAAGAAATCCTGTTCCGTTTGGGATTGTAGGTGGCCGAGGCCTGGTGCCCGGCAGAGGGAGTTGGGCACAAATGATGGCCTGTTTCCAGGGGTAAGTAAAGTCAGCTGCCCAGGTGCCTGATGTCAGTTTGTAGGAGGACTTTGGCCCTTCAAGGGAAACTAGTCTTCCAGTTTGTGGCAGCTTGCATCTGGAAGAAATCCTGTTCCGTTCGGGATTGTAGGTGGCCGAGGCCAGGTGCCCGGCAGAGGAAATTGGGCACAAAGGATGGCCTGTTTCCAGGGGTAAGTAAAGTCTGCTGCCCAGGTGCCTGATGTCAGTTTGTAGGAGGCCTTTGGCCCTCCAAGGGAAGCCAGGCTTCCAGCTTGTGGCTGCTTGCATCTGGAAGAAATCCTGTTCCGTTTGGGATTGTCGGTGGCCGAGGCCTGGTGCCCGGCAGAGGGAGTTGGGCACAAATGATGATGATGACCTGTTTCCAGGGGTAAGTAAAGTCAGCTGCCCAGGTGCCTGATGTCAGTTTGTAGTAGGCATTTGGCTTTTCAAGGGAAACTAGTCTTCCAGTTTGTGGCAGCTTGCATCGCGAAGAAATCCTGTTCCGTTCGAATTGTAGGTGGCCGAGGCCAGGTGCCCGGCAGAGGGAGTTGGGCACAAATGATGGCCTGTTTCCAGGGGTAAGTAAAGTCAGCAGCCCAGGTGCCTGATGTCAGTTTGTAGGAGGCCTTTGGCCCTCCAAGGGAAGCCAGGCTTCCAGCTTGTGGCAGCTTGCATCTGGAAGAAATCCTGTTCCGTTCGGGATTGTAGGTGGCCGGAGCCGGATGCCCTGCTGAGGGAGTAGGGAACAAATGATGGCCTGTTTCCAGGGGTAAGTAAAGTCAGCTGCCCAGGTGCCTGATGTCAGTTTGCAGGTGTCTAAGTTTCCTCCATGGGAAGCCAGGCTTCCAGCTTGTGGCTGCTTGCATCTGGAAATAATCCTGTTCCGTTCGGGATTGTAGGTGGCCGAGGCCTGGTGCCCGGCAGAGGGAGTTGGGAACAAAGGATGGCCTGTTTCCAGGGGTAAGTAAAGTCAGCTGCCCAGGTGCCTGATGTCAGTTTGTAGGAGGCCTTTGGCCCTCCATGGGAAGCCAGGCTTCCAGCTTGTGGCAGCTTGCATCTGGAAGAAATCCTGTTCCGTTTGGGATCGTAGGTGACCGAGGCCTGGTGAACGGCTGTGGGAGTTGGGCACAAATGAGAACCTGTTTCCAGGGATAAGTAAAGTCAGCTGCCCAGGTGCCTGATGTCAGTTTGTAGCAGGCCTTTGGCCCTCCAAGGGAAGCCAGGCTTCCAGCTTGTGGCAGCTTGCATCTGGAAGAAATCCTGTTCCGTTCGGGATTGTAGGTGGCCGAGGCCAGGTGCCCGGCAGAGGGAGTTGGGAACAAAGGATGGCCTGTTTCCAGGGGTAAGTAAAGTCAGCTGCCCAGGTGCCTGATGTCAGTTTGTAAGAGGCCTTTGGCCCTCCAAGGGAAGCCAGGCTTCCAGCTTGTGGCAGCTTGCATCTGGAAGAAATCCTGTTCCGTTTGGGATTGTAGGTGGCCGAGGCCAGGTGCCCGGCAGAGGGAGTTGGGAACAAAGGATGGCCTGTTTCCAGGGGTAAGTAAAGTCAGCTGCCCAGGTGCCTGATGTCAGTTTGTAGCAGGCCTTTGGACCTCCATGGGAAGCCAGGCTTCCAGTTTGTGGCAGCTTGCATCTGGAAGAAATCCTGTTCCGTTCGGGATTGTAGGTGGCCGAGGCCAGGTGCCCGGCAGAGGAAATTGGGCACAAAGGATGGCCTGTTTCCAGGGGTAAGTAAAGTCTGCTGCCCAGGTGCCTGATGTCAGTTTGTAGGAGGCCTTTGGCCCTCCAAGGGAAGCCAGGCTTCCAGCTTGTGGCTGCTTGCATCTGGAAGAAATCCTGTTCCGTTTGGGATTGTCGGTGGCCGAGGCCTGGTGCCCGGCAGAGGGAGTTGGGCACAAATGATGATGATGACCTGTTTCCAGGGGTAAGTAAAGTCAGCTGCCCAGGTGCCTGATGTCAGTTTGTAGTAGGCATTTGGCTTTTCAAGGGAAACTAGTCTTCCAGTTGGTGGCAGCTTGCATCGCGAAGAAATCCTGTTCCGTTCGAATTGTAGGTGGCCGAGGCCAGGTGCCCGGCAGAGGGAGTTGGGCACAAATGATGGCCTGTTTCCAGGGGTAAGTAAAGTCAGCTGCCCAGGTGCCTGATGTCAGTTTGTAGGAGGCCTTTGGCCCTCCAAGGGAAGCCAGGCTTCCAGCTTGTGGCAGCTTGCATCTGGAAGAAATCCTGTTCCGTTCGGGATTGTAGGTGGCCGGAGCCGGGTGCCCTGCTGAGGGAGTAGGGAACAAATGATGGCCTGTTTCCAGGGGTAAGTAAAGTCAGCTGCCCAGGTGCCTGATGTCATTTTTCAGGTGGCTAATGTTCCTCCATGGGAAGCCAGGCTTCCAGCTTGTGGCTGCTTGCATCTGGAAATAATCCTGTTCCGTTCGGGATTGTAGGTGGCCGAGGCCTGGTGCCCGGCAGAGGGAGTTGGGCACAAAGGATGGCCTGTTTCCAGGGGTAAGTAAAGTCAGTTGCCCAGGTGCCTGATGTCAGTTTGTAGCAGGCCTTTGGCCCTCTAAGGGAAGCTAATCTTCCAGTTTGTGGCAGCTTGCATCTGGAAGAAATCCTGTTCCGTTCGGGATTGTAGGTGGCCGAGGACAGGTGCCCGGCAGAGGGAGTTGGGCACAAATGATGGCCTGTTTCCAGGGGTTAGTAAAGTCAGCTGCCCAGGTGACTTGAATCAGTTTGTAGCAGGCCTTTGGCCCTCCATGGGAAGCCAGGCTTCCAGCTTGTGGCAGCTTGCATCTTGAAGAAATCCTGTTCCGTTTGGGATTGTAGGTGGCCGAGGCCTGGTGCCCTGCTGCAGGAGTTGGGAACAAAGGATGGCCTGTTTCCAGGGGTAAGTAAAGTCAGCTGCCCAGGTGCCTGATGTCAGTTTGTAGGAGGCCTTTGGCCCTCCATGAGAAGCCAGGCTTCCAGCTTGTGGCAGCTTGCATCTGGAAGAAATCCTGTTCCGTTTGGGATCGTAGGTGACCGAGGCCTGGCGCACGGCAGTGGGAGTTGGGCAAAAATGAGAACCTGTTTCCAGGGATAAGTAAAGTCAGCTGCCCAGGTGCCTGATGTCAGTTTGTAGCAGGCCTTTGGCTCTCCAAGTGATGCTAGTCTTCCTGTTCAATGCAGCTTCCATCTGGAAAAAATCCTATTCCGTTCAAGATTGTAGGTTCCCGAAGCCAGGTGCCCGGCAGAGGGAGTTGGGCACAAAGGATGGCCTGTTTCCAGGGGTAAGTAAAGTCAGCTGCCCAGGTGCCTGATGTCAGTTTGTAGGAGGCCTTTGGCCCTCCAAGGGAAGCCAGTCTTCCAGTTTGTGGCAGCTTGCATCTTGAAGAAATCCTGTTCCGTTCGGGATTGTAGGTGGCCGAGGCCTGGTGCCCAGCAGAGGGAGTTGGGAACAAATGATGGCCTGTTTCCAGGGGTAAGTAAAGTCAGCTGCCCAGGTGCCTGATGTCAGTTTGTAGGAGGACTTTGGCCCTCCAAGGGAAGCTAGTCTTCCAGTTTGTGGCAGCTTGCATCTGGAAGAAATGCTGTTCTGCTCGGGATTTTAGGTGGCCGAGGCCACGTGCCTGGCAGAGGGAGTTGGGCACAAATGATGGCCTGTTTCCAGGGGTAAGTAAAGTCAGCTGCCCAGGTGCCTGATGTCAGTTTGTAGCAGGCCTTTGGCCCTCCATGGGAAGCCAGGCTTCCAGCTTGTGGCAGCTTGCATCTGGAAGAAATCCTGTTCCGTTCGGGATTGTAGGTGGCCGAGGCCAGGTGCCCGGCAGAGGAAATTGGGCACAAAGGATGGCCTGTTTCCAGGGGTAAGTAAAGTCTGCTGCCCAGGTGCCTGATGTCAGTTTGTAGGAGGCCTTTGGCCCTCCAAGGGAAGCCAGGCTTCCAGCTTGTGGCTGCTTGCATCTGGAAGAAATCCTGTTCCGTTTGGGATTGTCGGTCGCCGAGGCCTGGTGCCCGGCAGAGGGAGTTGGGCACAAATGATGATGATGACCTGTTTCCAGGTGTAAGTAAAGTCAGCTGCCAAGGTGCCTGATGTCAGTTTGTAGTAGGCATTTGGCTTTTCAAGGGAAACTAGTCTTCCAGTTTGTGGCAGCTTGCATCGCGAAGAAATCCTGTTCCGTTCGAATTGTAGGTGGCCGAGGCCAGGTGCCCGGCAGAGGGAGTTGGGCACAAATGATGGCCTGTTTCCAGGGGTAAGTAAAGTCAGCAGCCCAGGTGCCTGATGTCAGTTTGTAGGAGGCCTTTGGCCCTCCAAGGGAAGCCAGGCTTCCAGCTTGTGGCAGCTTGCATCTGGAAGAAATCCTGTTCCGTTCGGGATTGTAGGTGGCCGGACCCGGGTGCCCTGCTGAGGGAGTAGGGAACAAATGATGGCCTGTTTCCAGGGGTAAGTAAAGTCAGCTGCCCAGGTGCCTGATGTCAGTTTGCAGGTGTCTAAGTTTCCTCCATGGGAAGCCAGGCTTCCAGCTTGTGGCTGCTTGCATCTGGAAATAATCCTGTTCCGTTCGGGATTGTAGGTGGCCGAGGCCTGGTGCCCGGCAGAGGGAGTTGGGCACAAAGGATGGCCTGTTTCCAGGGGTAAGTAAAGTCAGTTGCCCAGGTGCCTGATGTCAGTTTGTAGCAGGCCTTTGGCCCTCCAAGGGAAGCTAATCTTCCAGTTTGTGGCAGCTTGCATCTGGAAGAAATCCTGTTCCGTTCGGGATTGTAGGTGGCCGAGGACAGGTGCCCTGCTGAGGGAGTTGGGCACAAATGATGGCCTGTTTCCAGGGGTTAGTAAAGTCAGCTGCCCAGGTGCCTTGAATCAGTTTGTAGCAGGCCTTGGCCCTCCATGGGAAGCCAGGCTTCCAGCTTGTGGCAGCTTGCATCTTGAAGAAATCCTGTTCCGTTTGGGATTGTAGGTGGCCGAGGCCTGGTGCCCTGCTGCAGGAGTTGGGAACAAAGGATGGCCTGTTTCCAGGGGTAAGTAAAGTCAGCTGCCCAGGTGCCTGATGTCAGTTTGTAGGAGGCCTTTGGCCCTCCATGGGAAGCCAGGCTTCCAGCTTGTGGCAGCTTGCATCTGGAAGAAATCCTGTTCCGTTCGGGATCGTAGGTGACCGAGGCCTGGTGCACGGCTGTGGGAGTTGGGCACAAATGAGAACCTGTTTCCAGGGATAAGTAAAGTCAGCTGCCCAGGTGCCTGATGTCAGTTTGTAGCAGGCCTTTGGCCCTCCAAGGGAAGCCAGGCTTCCAGCTTGTGGCAGCTTGCATCTGGAAGAAATCCTGTTCCGTTCGGGATTGTAGGTGGCCGAGGCCAGGTGCCCGGCAGAGGAAATTGGGCACAAAGGATGGCCTGTTTCCAGGGGTAAGTAAAGTCAGCTGCCCAGGTGCCTGATGTCAGTTTGTAAGAGGCCTTTGGCCCTCCAAGGGAAGCCAGGCTTCCAGCTTGTGGCAGCTTGCATCTGGAAGAAATCCTGTTCCGTTTGGGATTGTAGGTGGCCGAGGCCAGGTGCCCGGCAGAGGGAGTTGGGAACAAAGGATGGCCTGTTTCCAGGGGTAAGTAAAGTCAGCTGCCCAGGTGCCTGATGTCAGTTTGTAGGAGGCCTTTGGCCCTCCATGGGAAGCCAGGCTTCCAGCTTGTGGCAGCTTGCATCTGGAAGAAATCCTGTTCCGTTTGGGATTGTAGGTGGCCGAGGCCTGGTGCCCGGCAGAGGGAGTTGGGCACAAATGATGGCCTGTTTCCAGGGGTAAGTAAAGTCAGCTGCCCAGGTGCCTGATGTCAGTTTGTAGGAGGACTTTGGCCCTTCAAGGGAAACTAGTCTTCCAGTTTGTGGCAGCTTGCATCTGGAAGAAATCCTGTTCCATTCGGGATTGTAGGTGGCCGAGGCCAGGTGCCCGGCAGAGGGAGTTGGGCACAAATGATGGCCTGTTTCCAGGGGTAAGTAAAGTCAGCTGCCCAGGTGCCTGATGTCAGTTTGTAGGAGGCCTTTGACCCTCCAAGAGCAGCCAGGCTTCCAGCTTGTGGCAGCTTGCATCTGGAAGAAATCCTGTTCCGTTTGGGATCGTAGGTGGCCGAGGCCTGGTGTCCGGCTAAAGGAGTTGGGAACAAAGGATGGCCTGTTTCCAGGGTTAAGTAAAGTTAGCTGCCCAGGTACTTGGTGGCAGTTTGTAGGAGGCCTTTGGCCATCCAAGGGAAGCTAGTCTTCCAGTTTGTGGCTGCTTGCATCTGGAAGAAATCCTGTTCTATTTGGGAATGTAGGTGGCCGAGGCCTGCTGCCCGGCAGAGGGAGTTGGGCACAAAGGATGGCCTGTTTCCAGAGGTAAGTAAATTCAGCTGCCCAGGTGCCTGATGTCAGTTTGTAGGAGGACTTTGGCCCTCCAAGAAAAGCTAGTCTTCCAGTTTGTGGCAGCTTGCATCTGGAAGAAATGCTGTTCTGCTCGGGATTGTAGGTGGCCGAGGCCACGTGCCTGGCAGAGGGAGTTGGGTACAAATGATGGCCTGTTTCCAGGGGTAAGTAAAGTCAGCTGCCCAGGTGCCTGATGTCAGTTTGTAGCAGGCCTTTGGCCCTCCATGGGAAGCCAGGCTTCCAGTTTGTGGCAGCTTGCATCTGGAAGAAATCCTGTTCCGTTCGGGATTGTAGGTGGCCGAGGCCAGGTGCCCGGCAGAGGAAATTGGGCACAAAGGATGGCCTGTTTCCAGGGGTAAGTAAAGTCTGCTGCCCAGGTGCCTGATGTCAGTTTGTAGGAGGCCTTTGGCCCTCCAAGGGAAGCCAGGCTTCCAGCTTGTGGCTGCTTGCATCTGGAAGAAATCCTGTTCCGTTTGGGATTGTCGGTGGCCGAGGCCTGGTGCCCGGCAGAGGGAGTTGGGCACAAATGATGATGATGACCTGTTTCCAGGGGTAAGTAAAGTCAGCTGCCCAGGTGCCTGATGTCAGTTTGTAGTAGGCATTTGGCTTTTCAAGGGAAACTAGTCTTCCAGTTTGTGGCAGCTTGCATCGCGAAGAAATCCTGTTCCGTTCGAATTGTAGGTGGCCGAGGCCAGGTGCCCGGCAGAGGGAGTTGGGCACAAATGATGGCCTGTTTCCAGGGGTAAGTAAAGTCAGCAGCCCAGGTGCCTGATGTCAGTTTGTAGGAGGCCTTTGGCCCTCCAAGGGAAGCCAGGCTTCCAGCTTGTGGCAGCTTGCATCTGGAAGAAATCCTGTTCCGTTTGGGATTGTAGGTGGCCGAGGCCTGGTGCCCTGCTGCAGGAGTTGGGAACAAAGGATGGCCTGTTTCCAGGGGTAAGTAAAGTCAGCTGCCCAGGTGCCTGATGTCAGTTTGTAGGAGGCCTTTGGCCCTCCATGAGAAGCCAGGCTTCCAGCTTGTGGCAGCTTGCATCTGGAAGAAATCCTGTTCCGTTTGGGATCGTAGGTGACCGAGGCCTGGCGCACGGCTGTGGGAGTTGGGGAAAAATGAGAACCTGTTTCCAGGGATAAGTAAAGTCAGCTGCCCAGGTGCCTGATGTCAGTTTGTAGCAGGCCTTTGGCTCTCCAAGT
Organism: Chamaea fasciata; assembly: GCF_029207755.1. Lineage (NCBI taxonomy): Eukaryota > Metazoa > Chordata > Aves > Passeriformes > Sylviidae > Chamaea > Chamaea fasciata. The sequence goes on along the minus strand of NW_027095130.1, from coordinate 10,741 downwards.
GATGCTAGTCTTCCTGTTCAATGCAGCTTCCATCTGGAAAAAATCCTATTCCGTTCAAGATTGTAGGTTCCCGAAGCCAGGTGCCCAGCAGAGGGAGTTGGGCACAAAGGATGGCCTGTTTCCAGGGGTAAGTAAAGTCAGCTGCCCAGGTGCCTGATGTCAGTTTGTAGGAGGCCTTTGGCCCTCCAAGGGAAGCCAGTCTTCCAGTTTGTGGCAGCTTGCATCTTGAAGAAATCCTGTTCCGTTCGGGATTGTAGGTGGCCGAGGCCTGGTGCCCGGCAGAGGGAGTTGGGAACAAATGATGGCCTGTTTCCAGGGGTAAGTAAAGTCAGCTGCCCAGGTGCCTGATGTCAGTTTGTAGGAGGACTTTGGCCCTTCAAGGGAAACTAGTCTTCCAGTTTGCGGCAGCTTGCATCTGGAAGAAATCCTGTTCCGTTCGGGATTGTAGGTGGCCGAGGCCAGGTGCCCGGCAGAGGGAGTTGGGCACAAATGATGGCCTGATTCCAGGGGTAAGTAAAGTCAGCTGCCCAGGTGCCTGATGTCAGTTTGTAGGAGGACTTTGGCCCTCCAAGGGAAGCTAGTCTTCCAGTTTGTGGCAGCTTGCATCTGGAAGAAATGCTGTTCTGCTCGGGATTTTAGGTGGCCGAGGCCACGTGCCTGGCAGAGGGAGTTGGGCACAAATGATGGCCTGTTTCCAGGGGTAAGTAAAGTCAGCTGCCCAGGTGCCTGATGTCAGTTTGTAGCAGGCCTTTGGCCCTCCATGGGAAGCCTGGCTTCCAGCTTGTGGCAGCTTGCATCTGGAAGAAATCCTGTTCCGTTCGGGATTGTAGGTGGCCGAGGCCAGGTGCCCGGCAGAGGAAATTGGGCACAAAGGATGGCCTGTTTCCAGGGGTAAGTAAAGTCTGCTGCCCAGGTGCCTGATGTCAGTTTGTAGGAGGCCTTTGGCCCTCCAAGGGAAGCCAGTCTTCCAGTTTGTGGCAGCTTGCATCTTGAAGAAATCCTGTTCCGTTCGGGATTGTAGGTGGCCGAGGCCTTGTGCCCGGCAGAGGGAGTTGGGCGCAAATGATGATGATGACCTGTTTCCAGGGCTAAGTAAAGTCAGCTGCCCAGGTGCCTGATGTCAGTTTGTAGTAGGCATTTGGCTTTTCAAGGGAAACTAGTCTTCCAGTTTGTGGCAGCTTGCATCGCGAAGAAATCCTGTTCCGTTCGAATTGTAGGTGGCCGAGGCCAGGTGCCCGGCAGAGGGAGTTGGGCACAAATGATGGCCTGTTTCCAGGGGTAAGTAAAGTCAGCAGCCCAGGTGCCTGATGTCAGTTTGTAGGAGGCCTTTGGCCCTCCAAGGGAAGCCAGGCTTCCAGCTTGTGGCAGCTTGCATCTGGAAGAAATCCTGTTCCGTTCGGGATTGTAGGTGGCCGGAGCCGGGTGCCCTGCTGAGGGAGTAGGGAACAAATGATGGCCTGTTTCCAGGGGTAAGTAAAGTCAGCTGCCAGGTGCCTGATGTCAGTTTGTAGGAGGCCTTTGGCCCTGCAAGGGAAGCTATTCTTCCAGTTTGTGGCAGCTTGCATCTGGAAGAAATCCTGTTCCGTTCGGGATTGTAGGTGGCCGAGGACAGGTGCCCTGCTGAGGGAGTTGGGCACAAATGATGGCTGTTTCCAGGGGTTAGTAAAGTCAGCTGCCCAGGTGCCTTGAATCAGTTTGTAGCAGGCCTTGGCCCTCCATGGGAAGCCAGGCTTCCAGCTTGTGGCAGCTTGCATCTTGAAGAAATCCTGTTCCGTTTGGGATTGTAGGTGGCCGAGGCCTGGTGCCCTGCTGCAGGAGTTGGGAACAAAGGATGGCCTGTTCCAGGGGTAAGTAAAGTCAGCTGCCCAGGTGCCTGATGTCAGTTTGTAGGAGGCTTTGGCCCTCCATGGGAAGCCAGGCTTCCAGCTTGTGGCAGCTTGCATCTGGAAGAAATCCTGTTCGTTTGGGATCGTAGGTGACCGAGGCCTGGTGCACGGCTGTGGGAGTTGGGCACAAATGAGAACCTGTTTCCAGGGATAAGTAAAGTCAGCTGCCCAGGTGCCTGATGTCAGTTTGTAGCAGGCCGTTTGGCCCTCCAAGGGAAGCCAGGCTTCCAGCTTGTGGCAGCTTGCATCTGGAAGAAATGCTGTTCCGTTCGGGATTGTAGGTGGCCGAGGCCAGGTGCCCGGCAGAGGGAGTTGGGAACAAAGGATGGCCTGTTTCCAGGGGTAAGTAAAGTCAGCTGCCCAGGTGCCTGATGTCAGTTTGTAGGAGGGCCTTTGGCCCTCCATGAGAAGCCAGGCTTCCAGCTTGTGGCAGCTTGCATCTGGAAGAAATCCTGTTCCGTTTGGGATCGTAGGTGACCGAGGCCTGGCGCACGGCAGTGGGAGTTGGGCAAAAATGAGAACCTGTTTCCAGGGATAAGTAAAGTCAGCTGCCCAGGTGCCTGATGTCAGTTTGTAGCCAGGGCCTTTGGCTCTCCAAGTAATGCTAGTCTTCCTGTTCAATGCAGCTTCCATCTGGAAAAAAATCCTATTCCGTTCAAGATTGTAGGTTCCGACAGCAGGTGCCCGGCAGAGGGAGTTGGGCACAAAGGATGGCCTGTTTCCAGGGGTAAGTAAAGTCAGCTGCCCAGGTGCCTGATGTCAGTTTGTAGGAGGCCTTTGGCCCTCCAAGGGAAAGCCAGTCTTCCAGTTTGTGGCAGCTTGCATCTTGAAGAAATCTGTTCGTTCGGGATTGTAGGTGGCCGAGGGCCTTGTGCCAGCAGAGGGAGTTGGGAACAAATGATGGCCTGTTTCCACGGGTAAGTAAAGTCAGCTGCCAGGTGCCTGATGTCAGTTTGTAGGAGGACTTTGGCCCTCCAAGGAAGCTAGTCTTCCAGTTTGTGGCAGCTTGCATCTGAAGAAATGCTGTTCTGCTCGGGATTTTAGGTGGCCGAGGCCACGTGCCTGGCAGAGGGAGTTGGGCACAAATGATGGCCTGTTTCCAGGGTAAGTAAAGTCAGCTGCCCAGGTGCCTGATGTCAGTTTGTAGCAGGCCTTTGGCCCTCCATGGGAAGCCAGGCTTCCAGCTTGTGGCAGCTTGCATCTTGAAGAAATCCTGTTCCGTTCGGGATTGTAGGTGGCCGAGGCAGGGAGGCCAGGTGCCCGGCAGAGGAAATTGGGCACAAAGGATGGCCTGTTTCCAGGGGTAAGTAAAGTCTGCTGCCCAGGTGCCTGATGTCAGTTTGTAGGAGGCCTTTGGCCCTCCAAGGGAAGCCAGGCTTCCAGCTTGTGGCTGCTTGCATCTGGAAGAAATCCTGTTCCGTTTGGGATTGTCGGTCGCCGAGGCCTGGTGCCCGGCAGAGGGAGTTGGGCACAAATGATGATGATGACCTGTTTCCAGGTGTAAGTAAAGTCAGCTGCCAAGGTGCCTGATGTCAGTTTTGTAGTAGGCATTTGGCTTTTCAAGGGAAACTAGTCTTCCAGTTTGTGGCAGCTTGCATCGCGAAGAAATCCTGTTCCGTTCGAATTGTAGGTGGCCGAGGCCAGGTGCCCGGCAGAGGGAGTTGGGCACAAATGATGGCCTGTTTCCAGGGGTAAGTAAAGTCAGCAGCCCAGGTGCCTGATGTCAGTTTGTAGGAGGCCTTTGGGCCCCTCCAAGGGAAGCCAGGCTTCCAGCTTGTGGCAGCTTGCATCTGGAAGAAATCCTGTTCCGTTCGGGATTGTAGGTGGCCGGACCCGGGTGCCCTGCTGAGGGAGTAGGGAACAAATGATGGCCTGTTTCCAGGGGTAAGTAAAGTCAGCTGCCCAGGTGCCTGATGTCAGTTTGCAGGTGTCTAAGTTTCCTCTATGGGAAGCCAGGCTTCCAGCTTGTGGCTGCTTGCATCTGGAAATAATCCTGTTCCGTTCGGGATTGTAGGTGGCCGAGGCCTGGTGCCCGGCAGAGGGAGTTGGGCACAAAGGATGGCCTGTTTCCAGGGGTAAGTAAAGTCAGTTGCCCAGGTGCCTGATGTCAGTTTGTAGCAGGCCTTTGGCTCTCCAAGGGAAGCTAATCTTCCAGTTTGTGGCAGCTTGCATCTGGAAGAAATCCTGTTCCGTTCGGGATTGTAGGTGGCCGAGGACAGGTGCCCTGCTGAGGGAGTTGGGCACAAATGATGGCCTGTTTCCAGGGGTTAGTAAAGTCAGCTGCCCAGGTGCCTTGAATCAGTTTGTAAGCAGGCCTTTGGCTCTCCAAGGGAAGCTAATCTTCCAGCTTGTGGCAGCTTGCATCTTGAAGAAATCCTGTTCCGTTTGGGATTGTAGGTGGCCGAGGCCTGGTGCCCTGCTGCAGGAGTTGGGAACAAAGGATGGCCTGTTTCCAGGGGTAAGCTAAGTCAGCTGCCCAGGTGCCTGATGTCAGTTTGTAGGAGGCCTTTGGCCCTCCATGGGAAGCCAGGCTTCCAGCTTGTGGCAGCTTGCATCTGGAAGAAATCCTGTCCCGTTTGGGATCGTAGGTGACCGAGGCCTGGTGCACGGCTGTGGGAGTTGGGCACAAATGAGAACCTGTTTCCAGGGATAAGTAAGTCAGCTGCCCAGGTGCCTGATGTCAGTTTGTAGCAGGCCTTTGGCCCTCCAAGGGAAGCCAGGCTTCCAGCTTGTGGCAGCTTGCATCTGGAAGAAATCCTGTTCCGTTCGGGATTGTAGGTGGCCGAGGACAGGTGCCCGGCAGAGGGAGTTGGGAACAAAGGATGGCCTGTTTCCAGGGGTAAGTAAAGTCAGCTGCCCAGGTGCCTGATGTCAGTTTGTAAGAGGCCTTTGGCCCTCCAAGGGAAGCCAGGCTTCCAGCTTGTGGCAGCTTGCATCTGGAAGAAATCCTGTTCCGTTTGGGATTGTCGGTGGCCGAGGCCAGGTGCCCGGCAGAGGGAGTTGGGAACAAAGGATGGCCTGTTTCCAGGGGTAAGTAAAGTCAGCTGCCCAGGTGCCTGATGTCAGTTTGTAGGAGGCCTTTGGCCCTCCATGGGAAGCCAGGCTTCCAGCTTGTGGCAGCTTGCATCTGGAAGAAATCCTGTTCCGTTTGGGATTGTAGGTGGCCGAGGCCTGGTGCCCGGCAGAGGGAGTTGGGCACAAATGATGGCCTGTTTCCAGGGGTAAGTAAAGTCAGCTGCCCAGGTGCCTGATGTCAGTTTGTAGGAGGACTTTGGCCCTTCAAGGGAAACTAGTCTTCCAGTTTGTGGCAGCTTGCATCTGGAAGAAATCCTGTTCCATTCGGGATTGTAGGTGGCCGAGGCCAGGTGCCCGGCAGAGGGAGTTGGGCACAAATGATGGCCTGTTTCCAGGGGTAAGTAAAGTCAGCTGCCCAGGTGCCTGATGTCAGTTTGTAGGAGGCCTTTGACCCCTCCAAGAGCAGCCAGGCTTCCAGCTTGTGGCAGCTTGCATCTGGAAGAAATCCTGTTCCGTTTGGGATCGTAGGTGGCCGAGGCCTGGTGTCCGGCTAAAGGAGTTGGGAACAAAGGATGGCCCTGTTTCCAGGTTAAGTAAAGTTAGCTGCCCAGGTACTTGGTGGCAGTTTGTAGGAGGCCTTTGGCCATCCAAGGGAAGCTAGTCTTCCAGTTTGTGGCTGCTTGCATCTGGAAGAAATCCTGTTCTATTTGGGAATGTAGGTGGCCGAGGCCTGCTGCCCGGCAGAGGGAGTTGGGCACAAAGGATGGCCTGTTTCCAGAGGTAAGTAAATTCAGCTGCCCAGGTGCCTGATGTCAGTTTGTAGGAGGACTTTGGCCCTCCAAGAAAAGCTAGTCTTCCAGTTTGTGGCAGCTTGCATCTGGAAGAAATGCTGTTCTGCTCGGGATTGTAGGTGGCCGAGGCCACGTGCCTGGCAGAGGGAGTTGGGTACAAATGATGGCCTGTTTCCTAGGGTAAGTAAAGTCAGCTGCCCAGGTGCCTGATGTCAGTTTGTAGCAGGCCTTTGGCCCTCCATGGGAAGCCAGGCTTCCAGTTTGTGGCAGCTTGCATCTGGAAGAAATCCTGTTCCGTTCGGGATTGTAGGTGGCCGAGGCCAGGTGCCCGGCAGAGGAAATTGGGCACAAAGGATGGCCTGTTTCCAGGGGTAAGTAAAGTCTGCTGCCCAGGTGCCTGATGTCAGTTTGTAGGAGGCCTTTGGCCCTCCAAGGGAAGCCAGGCTTCCAGCTTGTGGCTGCTTGCATCTGGAAGAAATCCTGTTCCGTTTGGGATTGTCGGTGGCCGAGGCCTGGTGCCCGGCAGAGGGAGTTGGGCACAAATGATGATGATGACCTGTTTCCAGGGGTAAGTAAAGTCAGCTGCCCAGGTGCCTGATGTCAGTTTGTAGTAGGCATTTGGCTTTTCAAGGGAAACTAGTCTTCCAGTTTGTGGCAGCTTGCATCGCGAAGAAATCCTGTTCCGTTCGAATTGTAGGTGGCCGAGGCCAGGTGCCCGGCAGAGGGAGTTGGGCACAAATGATGGCCTGTTTCCAGGGGTAAGTAAAGTCAGCAGCCCAGGTGCCTGATGTCAGTTTGTAGGAGGCCTTTGGCCCTCCAAGGGAAGCCAGGCTTCCAGCTTGTGGCGCTTGCATCTGGAAGAAATCCTGTTCCGTTTGGGATTGTAGGTGGCCGAGGCCTGGTGCCCTGCTGCAGGAGTTGGGAACAAAGGATGGCCTGTTTCCAGGGGTAAGTAAAGTCAGCTGCCCAGGTGCCTGATGTCAGTTTGTAGGAGGCCTTTGGCCCTCCATGAGAAGCCAGGCTTCCAGCTTGTGGCAGCTTGCATCTGGAAGAAATCCTGTTCCGTTTGGGATCGTAGGTGACCGAGGCCTGGCGCACGGCTGTGGGAGTTGGGGAAAAATGAGAACCTGTTTCCAGGGATAAGTAAAGTCAGCTGCCCAGGTGCCTGATGTCAGTTTGTAGCAGGCCTTTGGCTCTCCAAGTGATGCTAGTCTTCCTGTTCAATGCAGCTTCCATCTGGAAAAAATCCTATTCCGTTCAAGATTGTAGGTTCCCGAAGCCAGGTGCCCAGCAGAGGGAGTTGGGCACAAAGGATGGCCTGTTTCCAGGGGTAAGTAAAGTCAGCTGCCCAGGTGCCTGATGTCAGTTTGTAGGAGGCCTTTGGCCCTCCAAGGGAAGCCAGTCTTCCAGTTTGTGGCAGCTTGCATCTTGAAGAAATCCTGTTCCGTTCGGGATTGTAGGTGGCCGAGGCCTGGTGCCCGGCAGAGGGAGTTGGGAACAAATGATGGCCTGTTTCCAGGGGTAAGTAAAGTCAGCTGCCCAGGTGCCTGATGTCAGTTTGTAGGAGGACTTTGGCCCTTCAAGGGAAACTAGTCTTCCAGTTTGCGGCAGCTTGCATCTGGAAGAAATCCTGTTCCATTCGGGATTGTAGGTGGCCGAGGCCAGGTGCCCGGCAGAGGGAGTTGGGCACAAATGATGGCCTGATTCCAGGGGTAAGTAAAGTCAGCTGCCCAGGTGCCTGATGTCAGTTTGTAGGAGGACTTTGGCCCTCCAAGGGAAGCTAGTCTTCCAGTTTGTGGCAGCTTGCATCTGGAAGAAATGCTGTTCTGCTCGGGATTTTAGGTGGCCGAGGCCACGTGCCTGGCAGAGGGAGTTGGGCACAAATGATGGCCTGTTTCCAGGGGTAAGTAAAGTCAGCTGCCCAGGTGCCTGATGTCAGTTTGTAGCAGGCCTTTGGCCCTCCATGGGAAGCCTGGCTTCCAGCTTGTGGCAGCTTGCATCTGGAAGAAATCCTGTTCCGTTCGGGATTGTAGGTGGCCGAGGCCAGGTGCCCGGCAGAGGAAATTGGGCACAAAGGATGGCCTGTTTCCAGGGGTAAGTAAAGTCTGCTGCCCAGGTGCCTGATGTCAGTTTGTAGGAGGCCTTTGGCCCTCCAAGGGAAGCCAGGCTTCCAGCTTGTGGCTGCTTGCATCTGGAAGAAATCCTGTTCCGTTTGGGATTGTCGGTGGCCGAGGCCTGGTGCCCGGCAGAGGGAGTTGGGCGCAAATGATGATGATGACCTGTTTCCAGGGCTAAGTAAAGTCAGCTGCCCAGGTGCCTGATGTCAGTTTGTAGTAGGCATTTGGCTTTTCAAGGGAAACTAGTCTTCCAGTTTGTGGCAGCTTGCATCGCGAAGAAATCCTGTTCCGTTCGAATTGTAGGTGGCCGAGGCCAGGTGCCCGGCAGAGGGAGTTGGGCACAAATGATGGCCTGTTTCCAGGGGTAAGTAAAGTCAGCAGCCCAGGTGCCTGATGTCAGTTTGTAGGAGGCCTTTGGCCCTCCAAGGGAAGCCAGGCTTCCAGCTTGTGGCAGCTTGCATCTGGAAGAAATCCTGTTCCGTTCGGGATTGTAGGTGGCCGGAGCCGGGTGCCCTGCTGAGGGAGTAGGGAACAAATGATGGCCTGTTTCCAGGGGTAAGTAAAGTCAGCTGCCCAGGTGCCTGATGTCAGTTTGCAGGTGTCTAAGTTTCCTCCATGGGAAGCCAGGCTTCCAGCTTGTGGCTGCTTGCATCTGGAAATAATCCTGTTCCGTTCGGGATTGTAGGTGGCCGAGGCCTGGTGCCCGGCAGAGGGAGTTGGGCACAAAGGATGGCCTGTTTCCAGGGGTAAGTAAAGTCAGCTGCCCAGGTGCCTGATGTCAGTTTGTAGCAGGCCTTTGGCCCTCCAAGGGAAGCTAATCTTCCAGTTTGTGGCAGCTTGCATCTGGAAGAAATCCTGTTCCGTTCGGGATTGTAGGTGGCCGAGGACAGGTGCCCTGCTGAGGGAGTTGGGCACAAATGATGGCCTGTTTCCAGGGGTTAGTAAAGTCAGCTGCCCAGGTGCCTTGAATCAGTTTGTAGCAGGCCTTGGCCCTCCATGGGAAGCCAGGCTTCCAGCTTGTGGCAGCTTGCATCTTGAAGAAATCCTGTTCCGTTTGGGATTGTAGGTGGCCGAGGCCTGGTGCCCTGCTGCAGGAGTTGGGAACAAAGGATGGCCTGTTTGCAGGGGTAAGTGAAGTCAGCTGCCCAGGTGCCTGATGTCAGTTTGTAGGAGGCCTTTGGCCCTCCATGGGAAGCCAGGCTTCCAGCTTGTGGCAGCTTGCATCTGGAAGAAATCCTGTTCCGTTTGGGATCGTAGGTGACCGAGGCCTGGTGCACGGCTGTGGGAGTTGGGCACAAATGAGAACCTGTTTCCAGGGATAAGTAAAGTCAGCTGCCCAGGTGCCTGATGTCAGTTTGTAGCAGGCCTTTGGCCCTCCAAGGGAAGCCAGGCTTCCAGCTTGTGGCAGCTTGCATCTGGAAGAAATCCTGTTCCGTTCGGGATTGTAGGTGGCCGAGGACAGGTGCCCGGCAGAGGGAGTTGGGAACAAAGGATGGCCTGTTTCCAGGGGTAAGTAAAGTCAGCTGCCCAGGCGCCTGATGTCAGTTTGTAAGAGGCCTTTGGCCCTCCAAGGGAAGCCAGGCTTCCAGCTTGTGGCAGCTTGCATCTGGAAGAAATCCTGTTCCGTTCGGGATTGTAGGTGGCCGAGGCCAGGTGCCCGGCAGAGGGAGTTGGGAACAAAGGATGGCCTGTTTCCAGGGGTAAGTAAAGTCAGCTGCCCAGGTGCCTGATGTCAGTTTGTAGGAGGCCTTTGGCCCTCCATGAGAAGCCAGGCTTCCAGCTTGTGGCAGCTTGCATCTGGAAGAAATCCTGTTCCGTTTGGGATCGTAGGTGACCGAGGCCTGGCGCACGGCAGTGGGAGTTGGGCAAAAATGAGAACCTGTTTCCAGGGATAAGTAAAGTCAGCTGCCCAGGTGCCTGATGTCAGTTTGTAGCAGGCCTTTGGCTCTCCAAGTAATGCTAGTCTTCCTGTTCAATGCAGCTTCCATCTGGAAAAAATCCTATTCCGTTCAAGATTGTAGGTTCCCGAAGCCAGGTGCCCGGCAGAGGGAGTTGGGCACAAAGGATGGCCTGTTTCCAGGGGTAAGTAAAGTCAGCTGCCCAGGTGCCTGATGTCAGTTTGTAGGAGGCCTTTGGCCCTCCAAGGGAAGCCAGTCTTCCAGTTTGTGGCAGCTTGCATCTTGAAGAAATCCTGTTCCGTTCGGGATTGTAGGTGGCCGAGGCCTTGTGCCCAGCAGAGGGAGTTGGGAACAAATGATGGCCTGTTCCAGGGGTAAAGTAAAGTCAGCTGCCCAGGTGCCTGATGTCAGTTTGTAGGAGGACTTTGGCCCTCCAAGGGAAGCTAGTCTTCCAGTTTGTGGCAGCTTGCATCTGGAAGAAATGCTGTTCTGCTCGGGATTTTAGGTGGCCGAGGCCACGTGCCTGGCAGAGGGAGTTGGGCACAAATGATGGCCTGTTTCCAGGGGTAAGTAAAGTCAGCTGCCCAGGTGCCTGATGTCAGTTTGTAGCAGGCCTTTGGCCCTCCATGGGAAGCCAGGCTTCCAGCCTTGTGGCAGCTTGCATCTGGAAGAAATCCTGTTCCGTTCGGGATTGTAGGTGGCCGAGGCCAGGTGCCCGGCAGAGGAAATTGGGCACAAAGGATGGCCTGTTTCCAGGGGTAAGTAAAGTCTGCTGCCCAGGTGCCTGATGTCAGTTTGTAGGAGGCCTTTGGCCCTCCAAGGGAAGCCAGGCTTCCAGCTTGTGGCTGCTTGCATCTGGAAGAAATCCTGTTCCGTTTGGGATTGTCGGTCGCCGAGGCCTGGTGCCCGGCAGAGGGAGTTGGGCACAAATGATGGCCTGTTTCCAGGGGTAAGTAAAGTCAGCAGCCCAGGTGCCTGATGTCAGTTTGTAGGAGGCCGTTGGCCCTCCATGGGAAGCCAGGCTTCCAGCTTGT
>NW_027095129.1:0-33712 GCF_029207755.1 Chamaea fasciata | reverse complement strand
GGAATTTTTTAGATTTTTTGAGCGATTTTCACGGGATTTTTTTTTTTTGGATTTTGGGGGCATTTCGGGGTATTTTGGGGGCGACTCACGATGCGGTCTGGCGGCGGCGTGCTGCCGATGAAACACTCGACCTTGCCGCGGTCGCCGCGCACGGCGAACTGCACCGGCTCGCTCGAGATGATCGGCGGGCCTGCGGAGAGGGAAAACAGGGAATTTTGCGTCCCGGGGAAAGGGAAAATCCCAGGGAAAGAGAAAACTGGGAATTTTGGGACCCGGGGAAAGGGAAAATCCCAGGGAAAGAGAAAACTGGGAATTTTGGGTCCCGGGGAAAGGGAAAATCCCAGGGAAAGAGAAAATTGGGAATTTTGGGTCCCAGGGAAGGGGAAATCACAGAATTTTGAGTCCTAGGGAAGGGGAAAATTGGGAATTTTGGGAACTAGAGAAAGGGAAAAATCCCAGGGAAAGAGAAAATTGGGAATTTTGGGTGCTAGGGAATGGGGAAAATTGGGAATTTTGGGTCCCGAGGAAGGGAAAAATACGGAGTTTGGGGTCCCAGGGAAAGGGAAATTTGGGAATTTTGAGTCCTGGGGGGCAAGGAAGGGGATTTATGGCCGGGCAAGGGGATCTGCCCCATTTTTTTGGGATCCACCCCATTCCCAAGGGATTCCCGGGAGGTTTTTTGGGGGTTTTTTGAGGGGGATTTTTGGGGGTTTTGGGGGCGGTTTTGGGGGTTTTTTGGGGGGCGATTTTGGGGGTTTTTTGGGGTGGGTTTTGGGGTTTTTTGGGGTTTTGGGGGGGTTTTTTGGGGGTGGTTTTTGGGCTTTTTGGGGGGTGATTTTGGGGGTTTTTTGGGGTGGTTTTTGGGGGTGATTTTGGGGGGTTTTCGGGGTGATTTCTGAGGTTCTGGGAGTGATTTTTGGGTTTTTTGGGGGGTGGTTTTTGGGGTTTTTGGGGGTGGTTTCTGGGGTTTTTTGGGGGTGATTTTTGGGGTTTTTTGGGGGGTGGTTTTTTGGGGTTTTGGGGGGGTTTTTGGGGTGGTTTCTGGGTTTTTTGGGCTTTTTTTCGGGGTGGTTTTTGGGGTGATTTTGGGGGTTTTTGGGGGCGGTTTTTTTGGGTTTTTTGGGGTGTCTGACCGTTGACGAAGAGGGTGACCTCCCTCTCGCCCACGCCGATCCGGGGGACGATGGCCTTGCAGACGTACTGGCCGGCGTCCGCCTGCGTCACCGACTTCAGGTACAGCTGGTTGCTGTTGCTCAGCACCTGGGGACAGGTGGGGACAGTTGGGGACAGCTCGGGACAGCTGGGGATGGTTGGGGAGAGTTGGGGGTGGTTGGGGACAGCTGGGGACGGTTGGGGACAGTTGGGGATGGTTGAGGGCAGTTGGGGACAATTGGGGACAATTGAGGACAGTTGGGGACAGTTGGGGACAACTGGGGATGGTTGGGGACAGTTGGGGACAGCTGGGGACAGTTGGGGACAGTTGTGGATGGTTGGGGACAGTTGGGGACAGCTGGGGACAGCTGGGGACAGTTGGGGACAATTTGGGATGGTTGGGGACAGTTGGGGACGGTTGAGGACACTTGGGGACAGTTGGGGACAATTGAGGATAATTGGGGACAATTGAGGACAGTTGGGGACAATTGGGGACGACTGGGGACAGTTGGGGATGGTTGGGGACAGTTGGGGACAGTTGGGGACAGTTGGGGACAATTGAGGATAATGGGGGACAATTGAGGACAATTGGGGACAATTGGGGACAATTTGGGATGGTTGGGGACAGTTGGGGACAGTTGGGGACAACTGTAGACAAATGGGAACAGTCAGGGAGAGTTGGGATTTTTTTGGGGATTTTTGGGGGGATTTTGGGAGGATTTTTGGGGGGACTTTTTAAAGGGTTTTTTTTTGGGATTTTCTTGTGATTTTTTTTTGGGGGGGGGGGGTCTTTCGGGGCGGTTTCGGGGGTCTCCTACCATGTTGGACTCCTTCTTGGTCCAGGTGAGGGTCAGGGGCGGGTTCCCCGACCACACGCAGGTGAGGGTGACGTCGGAGCCGATGTCGGTCACCGTGGGCTTGGGGTCCACCACGATCCGGGGGGCGACTGCGGGGGGAAAAGAGGAGAGGGGTCAGGGGAGGGATTTGGGGTCAGGGGAGGGATTTGGGGTCAGGGGAGGGATTTGGGGTCAGGGGAGGGGGTTTGGGGTCAGGGGAGGGATTTGGGGTCAGGGGAGGGATTTGGGGTCAGGGGAGGGGTTTGGGGTGAGGGGAGGGATTTGGGGTCAGGGGAGGGGTTTGGGGTCGGGGGAGGGGATTTGGGGTCAGGGGAGGGGATTTGGGATCAGGGGAGGGATTTGGGGTCAGGGGAGGGGTTTGGGGTCAGGGGAGGGGATTTGGGGTCAGGGGAGGGGATTTGGGATCAGGGGAGGGATTTGGGGTCAGGGGAGGGGTTTGGGGTCAGGGGAGGGGATTTGGGGTCAGGGGAGGGGTTTGGGGTCAGGGGAGGGATTTGGGGTCAGGGGAGGGATTTGGGGTCAGGGGAGGGGTTTGGGGTGAGGGGAGGGATTTGGGGTCAGGGGAGGGGTTTGGGGTCAGGGGAGGGATTTGGGGTCAGGGGAGGGGTTTGGGGTCAGGGGAGGGATTTGGGGTCAGGGGAGGGGTTTGGGGTGAGGGGAGGGATTTGGGGTCAGGGGAGGGGTTTGGGGTCAGGGGAGGGGTTTGGGGTCGGGGGAGGGATTTGGGGTCAGGGGAGGGGTTTGGGGTCAGGGGAGGGATTTGGGGTCAGGGGAGGGATTTGGGGTCAGGGGAGGGGATTTGGGGTCGGGGGAGGGGATTTGGGGTCAGGGGAGGGATTTGGGGTCAGGGGAGGGATTTGGGGTCAGGGGAGGGGTTTGGGGTCAGGGGAGGGATTTGGGGTCAGGGGAGGGGATTTGGGGTCAGGGGAGGGATTTGGGGTCAGGGGAGGGGTTTGGGGTCAGGGGAGGGGTTTGGGGTCAGGGGAGGGATTTGGGGTCACGGGAGGGGATTTGGGGTCAGGGGAGGGGATTTGGGGTCAGGGGAGGGATTTGGGGTCAGGGGAGGGATTTGGGGTCAGGGGAGGGGTTTGGGGTCAGGGGAGGGATTTGGGGTCGGGGGAGGGATTTGGGGTCAGGGGAGGGGTTTGGGGTCAGGGGAGGGGTTTGGGGTCAGGGGAGGGATTTGGGGTCAGGGGAGGGGTTTGGGGTCAGGGGAGGGGTTTGGGGTCAGGGGAGGGATTTGGGGTCACGGGAGGGGATTTGGGGTCAGGGGAGGGGATTTGGGGTCAGGGGAGGGATTTGGGGTCAGGGGAGGGGTTTGGGGTCGGGGGAGGGGTTTGGGGTGAGGGGAGGGATTTGGGGTCGGGGGAGGGGTTTGGGGTCGGGGGAGGGATTTGGGGTCGGGGGAGGGGTTTGGGGTCAGGGGAGGGATTTGGGGTCAGGGGAGGGATTTGGGGTCAGGGGAGGGGATTTGGGGTCGGGGGAGGGATTTGGGGTCAGGGGAGGGGTTTGGGGTCAGGGGAGGGATTTGGGGTCAGGGGAGGGGATTTGGGGTCGGGGGAGGGGATTTGGGGTCGGGGGAGGGGTTTGGGGTCAGGGGAGGGGATTTGGGGTCAGGACAGGTATTTAGGGCGGGTTTGGGGTCAGGACAGGTATTTAGGGCGGGTTTGGGGTCAGCACAGGTGTTTAGGGCGGGTTTGGGGTCAGCACAGGTGTTTGGGGCGGGTTTGGGGTCAGGACAGGTGTTTAGGGCGGGTTTGGGGTCAGCACAGGTGTTTGGGGTGGGGTTGGGGTCAGGACAGGTATTTGGGGCGGGTTTGGGGTCAGCACAGGTGTTTGGGGCGGGTTTGGGGTCAGCACAGGTGTTTGGGGTGGGGTTGGGGTCAGGACAGGTATTTGGGGCGGGTTTGGGGTCAGGACAGGTATTTGGGTCGGGTTTGGGGTCAGCACAGGTGTTTAGGGCGGGTTTGGGGTCAGGACAGGTATTTGGGGCAGGTTTGGGGTCAGGACAGGTATTTGAGGCGGGTTTGGGGTCAGGACAGGTGTTTAGGGCGGGTTTGGGGTCAGGACAGGTGTTTAGGGCGGGTTTGGGTCCAGGACAGGTGTTTAGGGCGGGTTTGGGTCCAGGACAGGTGTTTAGGGCGGGTTTGGGGTCAGCACAGGTATTTGGGGCGGGTTTGGGGTCAGCACAGGTGTTTAGGGCGGGTTTGGGGTCAGGACAGGTGTTTAGGGCGGGTTTGGGGTCAGCACAGGTGTTTAGGGCGGGTTTGGGGTCAGGACAGGTGTTTAGGGCGGGTTTGGGGTCAGGACAGGTGTTTAGGGCGGGTTTGGGGTCAGCACAGGTGTTTAGGGCGGGTTTGGGTCCAGGACAGGTGTTTAGGGCGGGTTTGGGGTCAGGACAGGTGTTTAGGGCGGGTTTGGGGTCAGCACAGGTGTTTAGGGCGGGTTTGGGTCCAGGACAGGTGTTTAGGGCGGGTTTGGGGTCAGCACAGGTATTTGGGTCGGGTTTGGGGTCAGGACAGGTATTTGGGTCGGGTTTGGGGTCAGCACAGGTGTTTAGGGCGGGTTTGGGGTCAGGACAGGTGTTTAGGGCGGGTTTGGGGTCAGCACAGGTGTTTAGGGCGGGTTTGGGGTCAGGACAGGTGTTTAGGGCGGGTTTGGGGTCAGCACAGGTGTTTAGGGCGGGTTTGGGGTCAGGACAGGTGTTTAGGGCGGGTTTGGGGTCAGGACAGGTGTTTAGGGCGGGTTTGGGGTCAGGACAGGTATTTGGGTCGGGTTTGGGGTCAGCACAGGTGTTTAGGGCGGGTTTGGGGTCAGGACAGGTATTTGGGGCAGGTTTGGGGTCAGGACAGGTATTTGAGGCGGGTTTGGGGTCAGGACAGGTGTTTAGGGCGGGTTTGGGGTCAGGACAGGTGTTTAGGGCGGGTTTGGGGTCAGGACAGGTGTTTAGGGCGGGTTTGGGGTCAGCACAGGTATTTGGGGCGGGTTTGGGGTCAGCACAGGTGTTTAGGGCGGGTTTGGGGTCAGGACAGGTGTTTAGGGCGGGTTTGGGGTCAGCACAGGTGTTTAGGGCGGGTTTGGGGTCAGGACAGGTGTTTAGGGCGGGTTTGGGGTCAGCACAGGTGTTTAGGGCGGGTTTGGGGTCAGCACAGGTGTTTAGGGCGGGTTTGGGGTCAGGACAGGTGTTTAGGGCGGGTTTGGGGTCAGGACAGGTATTTGGGTCGGGTTTGGGGTCAGGACAGGTGTTTAGGGCGGGTTTGGGGTCAGGACAGGTATTTGGGTCGGGTTTGGGGTCAGGACAGGTGTTTAGGGCGGGTTTGGGGTCAGCACAGGTGTTTGGGTCGGGTTTGGGGTCAGCACAGGTATTTCGGGCGGATTTGGGGTCAGGACAGGTGTTTGGGGCGGATTTGGGGTCAGGACAGGTATTTGGGTCGGGTTTGGGGTCAGCACAGGTGTTTAGGGCGGGTTTGGGGTCAGGACAGGTGTTTGGGGCGGGTTTGGGGTCAGCACAGGTGTTTAGGGCGGGTTTGGGGTCAGGACAGGTGTTTGGGGCGGGTTTGGGGTCAGGACAGGTGTTTAGGGCGGATTTGGGGTCAGGACAGGTATTTGGGTCGGGTTTGGGGTCAGGACAGGTGTTTAGGGCGGGTTTGGGGTCAGGACAGGTGTTTAGGGCGGGTTTGGGGTCAGCACAGGTGTTTGGGTCGGGTTTGGGGTCAGCACAGGTATTTCGGGCGGATTTGGGGTCAGGACAGGTGTTTGGGGCGGGTTTGGGGTCAGCACAGGTGTTTGGGGTGGGGTTGGGGTCAGCACAGGTGTTTAGGGCGGGTTTGGGGTCAGGACAGGTATTTGGGGCGGGTTTGGGGTCAGCACAGGTGTTTGGGGCGGGTTTGGGGTCAGCACAGGTGTTTGGGTCGGGTTTGGGGTCAGCACAGGTATTTCGGGCGGATTTGGGGTCAGGACAGGTGTTTGGGGCGGGTTTGGGGTCAGCACAGGTGTTTGGGGTGGGGTTGGGGTCAGCACAGGTGTTTAGGGCGGGTTTGGGGTCAGGACAGGTATTTGGGGCGGGTTTGGGGTCAGCACAGGTGTTTGGGGCGGGTTTGGGGTCAGCACAGGTGTTTGGGTCGGGTTTGGGGTCAGCACAGGTATTTCGGGCGGATTTGGGGTCAGGACAGGTGTTTGGGGCGGGTTTGGGGTCAGCACAGGTGTTTGGGGTGGGGTTGGGGTCAGCACAGGTGTTTAGGGCGGGTTTGGGGTCAGGACAGGTATTTGGGGCGGGTTTGGGGTCAGCACAGGTGTTTAGGGCGGGTTTGGGGTCAGGACAGGTATTTAGGGCGGGTTTGGGGTCAGGACAGGTGTTTAGGGCGGGTTTGGGGTCAGGACAGGTGTTTAGGGCGGGTTTGGGGTCAGCACAGGTGTTTAGGGCGGGTTTGGGGTCAGCACAGGTGTTTAGGGCGGGTTTGGGGTCAGGACAGGTATTTGGGGCGGGTTTGGGGTCAGGACAGGTATTTGGGGTGGGTTTGGGGTCAGCACAGGTATTTGGGGCGGGTTTGGGGTCAGCACAGGTGTTTGGGGCGGGTTTGGGGTCAGCACAGGTGTTTGGGTCGGGTTTGGGGTCAGCACAGGTATTTCGGGCGGATTTGGGGTCAGGACAGGTGTTTGGGGCGGGTTTGGGGTCAGCACAGGTGTTTGGGGTGGGGTTGGGGTCAGCACAGGTGTTTAGGGCGGGTTTGGGGTCAGGACAGGTATTTGGGGCGGGTTTGGGGTCAGCACAGGTGTTTGGGGCGGGTTTGGGGTCAGCACAGGTGTTTGGGTCGGGTTTGGGGTCAGCACAGGTATTTCGGGCGGATTTGGGGTCAGGACAGGTATTTGGGGCGGGTTTGGGGTCAGGACAGGTGTTTAGGGCGGGTTTGGGGTCAGCACAGGTGTTTAGGGCGGGTTTGGGGTCAGCACAGGTGTTTAGGGCGGGTTTGGGGTCAGGACAGGTATTTAGGGCGGGTTTGGGGTCAGGACAGGTGTTTGGGGCGGGTTTGGGGTCAGCACAGGTGTTTAGGGCGGGTTTGGGGTCAGCACAGGTGTTTGGGGCGGGTTTGGGGTCAGCACAGGTGTTTGGGGCGGGTTTGGGGTCAGGACAGGTATTTGGGGCGGGTTTGGGGTCAGGACAGGTGTTTGGGGCGGGTTTGGGGTCAGGACAGGTGTTTGGGGCAGGTTTGGGGTCAGCACAGGTGTTTAGGGCGGGTTTGGGGTCAGCACAGGTGTTTGGGGCGGGTTTGGGGTCAGCACAGGTGTTTGGGGCGGGTTTGGGGTCAGCACAGGTGTTTAGGGCGGGTTTGGGGTCACTCACAGTGCACGTCCACCAGGGTGCTGACGTTGGTGCTGCCGATGTCGTTGTGCACCTCGCAGGACACGGGCTCGGTGAAGAAGGTGTGGTCCACCTGCGTGTCGTACCTGTTCTCCTTGGCCTCCTCGATCAGCACCCCGCCCTTGGCCCACCTGGGACACGGGCACGCCTCAATCCTCGATCCTGATCCTAAATCCTCAATCCTGATCCTAAATCCTCAATCCTGATCCTGAATCCTGATCCTAAATCCTCAATCCTGATCCTAAATCCTGATCCTAAATCCTGATCCTAAATCCTCAATCCTGATCCTAAATCCTCAATCCTGATCCTAAATCCTGATCCTAAATCCTAAATCCCGATCCTAAATCCCAACGAGCATCCCACCCTGGGCCCACCTGGGGACATGGGGACGCCGTGGGGACACGGGGTGACCCTGATCCTGATCCCAATCCCGACCCCAAAAGGTTTTGGGGTGTGGAGGGGACACAGAATCCCCATGGGACACGGGGTGACCCCGATCCCGATCCCGGGGGATTTCGGGGTCTGTGGGGACACGGGGTGACCCCGATCCCGATCCCGGGGGATTTCGGGGTCTGTGGGGACACGGGGTGACCCCGATCCCGATCCTGGGGGATTTTAGGGTGTGGAGGGGACACGGGGTGACCCCGATCCCGATCCTGGGGGATTTTGGGTCTGTGGGGACACGGGGTGACCCCGATCCCGATCCTGGGGGATTTTGGGGTCTGTGGGGACACGGGGTGACCCCGATCCCGATCCTGTGGGATTTTGGGGTCTGTGGGGACACGGGGTGACCCCGATCTCGATCCTGGGGGATTTTGGGGTCTGTGGGGACACGGGGTGACCCCGATCCCGATCCTGTGGGATTTTGGGGTCTGTGGGGACACGGGGTGACCCCGATCCCGATCCTGGGGGATTTTGGGGTCTGTGGGGACACGGGGTGACCCCGATCCCGATCCTGGGGGATTTTGGGTCTGTGGGGACACGGGGTGACCCCGATCCCGATCCTGTGGGATTTTGGGGTCTGTGGGGACACGGGGTGACCCCGATCTCGATCCCGGGGGATTTTGGGGTCTGTGGGGACACGGGGTGACCCCGATCCCGATCCCGGGGGATTTCGGGGTCTGTGGGGACACGGGGTGACCCCGATCCCGATCCTGGGGGATTTTGGGTCTGTGGGGACACGGGGTGACCCCGATCCCGATCCCGGGGGATTTTGGGGTCTGTGGGGACACGGGGTGACCCCGATCCCGATCCCGGGGGATTTCGGGGCTCACCTGTAGCCCTTGATCTCGGGGTTGGCCGTGGCCATGCAGGTGAACACGACCCTCTCGCCCTCCTGCACCGTCTGCGGCTGGATGGACAAGGTCACCGTCGGCGGGTCTGTGGGGACAGGGACAGCGTCAGCGGGGGCACCCGGGGGGACCCCAAAGCTCGGGGGTGGGGCGCCCACCGCCCCTGAACTTGTGGGGACCCGAAATCCCATCCCATACAAAATCCCATCCCAGGTGGGGACCCTGAATCCTATCCCTGTCCCTTTGGGGACCCTAAATCCCTTTGGGGACCCTAAATCCCTTTGGGGACCCTAAATCACTTCCCCGTCCCTTTGGGGACCCTAAATCCCTTTGGGGTCCCTAAATCACTTCCCCGTCCCTTTGGGGACCCTAAATCCCTTTGGGGTCCCTAAATCCCTTTGGGGACCCTAAATCCCTTCCCCGTCCCTTTGGGGACCCTAAATCCCTTTGGGGTCCCTAAATCCCTTTGGGGACCCTAAATCCCTTCCCTGTCCCTTTGGGGACCCTAAATCCCTTTGGGGACCCTAAATCCCTTTGGGGTCCCTAAATCCCATCCCCGTCCCTTTGGGGACCCTAAATCCCTTTGGGGTCCCTAAATCCCTTCCCCGTCCCTTTGGGGACCCTCTTTTGCTCTTCCTCCTCCTCCTCCTCCTTTTTCTTTCCCTCCTCCTCTTTCTCCTCTTCCTCCCTGTTCCTCTTCCTCCCCTTCCTCCTTTTCCGTCTTCCTCCTCCTCCTCCTCCTCCTCCCTCCAGCAAATCCCACCCCCAGGCGCCACTCCCACCGGCGACACCCCAAAACCCTCCTAAACCCCCCCCAAAAATCCCCCAAAATCCCCCAAAATCCCCCAAAATCCCCACCCACCTCCCCGCCACTCACAGCCCGCTGATGTCCCCAATGTCCCCAGTGTCCCCCCTATCCCCTGGATATCCCCTGGATGTCCCCAATGCCCCTGGATGTCCCCAGTATCCTCAATGTCCCCACTGTCCCCACTGTCCCCAATATCCCCTGGATGTCCCTGGTGTGCCCAATCCCCTGGCTGTCCCCTGGTGTCCCCAGGCTCTTCCCCATGTCCCCAGGCTGTCCCCAGTGTCACCAATCCCCAGGCTGTCCCCTGGCTGTCTGTGGCTGTGGCTGTCCCCGGTGTCCCTGGTGTTCCCGGGCTGTCCCCAGTGTCCCCGGTGTCCCCTGGCTGTCCGTGGCTGTCCCTGGTGTCCCCAGGCTGTCCCTGGTGTCCCCGGTGTCCCCAGGCTGTCCGTGGCTGTCCCCGGTGTCCCCTGGCTGTCCCCAGTGTCCCCGGTGTCCCCTGGCTGTCCGTGGCTGTCCCCGGTGTCCCCAGGCTGTCCCTGGTGTCCCCGGTGTCCCCTGGCTGTCCCCAGTGTCCCCGGTGTCCCCTGGCTGTCCGTGGCTGTCCCCGTTGTCCCCAGTGTCCCCTGGCTGTCCCCGGTGTCCCCTGGCTGTCCGTGGCTGTCCCCGGTGTCCCCTGCCTGTCCCCGTTGTCCCCAGTGTCCCCTGGCTGTCCCCGGTGTCCCCGGTGTCCCCTGGCTGTCCGTGGCTGTCCCCGGTGTCCCCTGGCTGTCCCCGGTGTCCCCGTTGTCCCCGGTGTCCCTGGTGTTCCCGGGCTGTCCCCGGTGTCCCCTGGCTGTCCCCGGTGTCCCCGTTGTCCCCGGTGTCCCTGGTGTTCCCGGGCTGTCCCCGGTGTCCCCTGGCTGTCCGTGGCTGTCCCCGGTGTCCCCGTTGTCCCCGGTGTCCCCTGGCTGTCCGTGGCTGTCCCCTGGCTGTCCCCGGTGTCCCCTGGCTGTCCGTGGCTGTCCGTGGCTGTCCCCGGTGTCCCCTGGCTGTCCGTGGCTGTCCGTGGCTGTCCGTGGCTGTCCCCGGGCTGTCCGTGGCTGTCCCCGGTGTCCCCTGGCTGTCTGTGGCTGTCCCCGGTGTCCCCGGTGTCCCCGGGCTGTCCGTGGCTGTCCCCGGTGTCCCCGGTGTCCCCGGGCTGTCCGTGGCTGTCCCCAGTGTCCCCTGGCTGTCCGTGGCTGTCCCCGGTGTCCCCGGTGTCCCCTGGCTGTCCGTGGCTGTCCGTGGCTGTCCGTGGCTGTCCCCAGGCTGTCCGTGGCTGTCCCCGGTGTCCCCTGGCTGTCCCCGGTGTCCCCTGGCTGTCTGTGGCTGTCCCCGGTGTCCCCTGGCTGCCTGTGGCTGTCCCCAGGCTGTCCCCAGTGTCCCCGGTGTCCCTGGTGTTCCCGGGCTGTCCCCGGTGTCCCCTGGCTGTCTGTGGCTGTCCCCGGTGTCCCCTGGCTGTCCCCGGTGTCCCCGGTGTCCCCGGTGTCCCCGGTGTCCCCTGGCTGTCTGTGGCTGTCCCTGGTGTCCCCGGGCTGTCTGTGGCTGTCCCCGGTGTCGCCTGGCTGTCCCCAGTGTCCCCTGGCTGTCCGTGGCTGTCCCCGGTGTCCCCGGTGTCCCCTGGCTGTCTGTGGCTGTCCCCGGTGTCGCCTGGCTGTCCCCAGTGTCCCCTGGCTGTCCGTGGCTGTCCCCGGTGTCCCCGGTGTCCCCTGGCTGTCTGTGGCTGTCCCCGGTGTCCCCGGTGTCCCCTGGCTGTCCCCGGTGTCCCCGGTGTCCCTGGTGTCCCCTGGCTGTCCCCGGTGTCCCCTGGCTGTCTGTGGCTGTCCCCGGTGTCCCCGGTGTCCCCGGTGTCACTCACGGTGCACGTTGAGGCGCACCGAGGTCTCCTTTCCGCCGGGCACGGCCTCGTTGGAGCAGCGGCACGAGAACACGCGCCCGATGTCCAGGTCCGTGGGCGTGATGGGCAGCAGGCTGGTGGTGCTCTCCCGCTTGCCGTCGGCCAGCACCTCCTGAGGGGACAGTGGGGACCTTGGGGACACCCTAAAAATCCCCCAAAGGAGCCCCAGAAATCGCCAAAAAAAATCCCCCCAAAAATGCCCCCAAAATCTCCGGGGTTGCTGGGGACATCTCAAAAATTCACCCAAAATCCTCCAAAAAATCCCCCAAAAAATCCCCCAAAAAATCCCCCAAAAAATCCCCCCAAAGGCCCGAGGACACGGGGGACATTGGGGACATCCCAAAAATCCACCCAAAATCCTCCAAAAAATCCTAAAAAAATTTTAAAAAATCCCCCAAAAATCCCCCCAAACCCCCGGGGACACTGGGGACATTGGGGACACTGGGGACATCCCAAAAATCCACCCAAAATCCCCCCAAAAATCCTAAAAAAATAAAAACTCCCCCAAAAAATCCCCCCAAGGGCCTGGGGGACACTGGGGACATCCCAAAAATCCACCCCAAATCCCCCAAAAAATCCCCCAAAAAATCCCCCCAGACCCTCAGGGTCACTGGGGACACTGGGGACACTGGAGACATCCCAAAAATCCACCCAAAATTCTCCAAAAAATCCCCAAAAAAATCCCCCCAAAAATCCCCCCAAAGGCCCGAGGACACTGGGGACACTAGGGACATGGTGGACACTAGGGACATCCCAAAAATCCACCCAAAATCCCCCCCAAAATCCTAAAAAATTCCCAAAAAAATCCCCCCAAACCCCCAGGGTCACTGGGGACACTGGGGACATTGGGAACGCTGGGGACATCCCAAAAATCCACCCAAAATCCTCCAAAAAATCCCCCCAAAAATCCCCCCAAAGGCCCGGGGACACTGGGGACATTGGGGACACTGGGGACACTGGGGACACTGGGGACATTGGGGACACTGGGGACACTGGGGACACTGGGGACACTGGGGACACTGGGGGTGGTGGGCAGCAGGCTGGTGGCGCTCTCCCTCTTGCCGTCGGCCAGCACCTCCTGAGGGGACATTGGGGACCTTGGGGACACTGGGGACGCTCCAAAAATTCCAAAAAACTCGCCAGAACAATCGCCAAAAAAAATCGCCAAAAAAAATCTCCAGGGACATCAGAGACACCGGGGGACACGGGGGACATTGGGGACATTGGGGATACCCCAAAAAAACTCCCCCCAAATCCCCAAAAAGTTCCGCCCCCCCAAAAAAAAAACCCCCAAAAACATCCCCCCCCCCCAAAAAAAAATCCCCCAAAAATCTCCGGGGTCACTGGGGACACGGTGACAGTTTTGGGGACACGGTGACAGTTTTGGGGACATACCGTGGTGGTGACAGCGCCGTCCTGCTGCAGCCTGTGGCGGAACCAGGCCACGGTGGGGACAGGATGGGACAGGACACGGTGACAGTTTTGGGGACACGGTGACAGTTTTGGGGACACGGGACGGTTTTGGGGACATACCGTGGTGGTGACAGCGCCGTCCTGCTGCAGCCCGTGGCGGAACCAGACCACGGTGGCAGGGACAGGACAGGGATGGATGGGAGGGGACACGGTGACGGTTTTGGGGACACGGTGACGGTTTTGGGGACACAGTGACAGTTTTGGGGACATACCGTGGTGGTGACAGCGCCGTCCTGCTGCAGCCCGTGGCGGAACCAGGCCACGGTGGGGACAGGATGGGACAGGACACGGTGACAGTTTTGGGGACACGGTGACGGTTTTGGGGACACGGTGACGGTTTTGGGGACATACCGTGGTGGTGACAGCGCCGTCCTGCTGCAGCCCGTCGCGGAACCAGGCCACGGTGGCAGGGGCAGGACAGGGATGGACGGGAGGGGACACGGTGACGGTTTTGGGGACACGGTGACGGTTTTGGGGACACGGTGACAGTTTTGGGGACACGGTGACGGTTTTGGGGACATACCGTGGTGGTGACAGCGCCGTCCTGCTGCAGCCCGTCGCGGAACCAGGCCACGGTGGCAGGGACAGGACAGGGATGGACGGGAGGGGACACGGTGACGGTTTTGGGGACACGGTGACGGTTTTGGGGACACGGTGACAGTTTTGGGGACACGGTGACGGTTTTGGGGACATACCGTGGTGGTGACAGCGCCGTCCTGCTGCAGCCCGTCGCGGAACCAGGCCACGGTGGCGGCGGGCTTGGCGCTGCGCGTGTGGCACGTCAGGTTGTAGGGGGTCCCGGCCCGCAGCAGGATCTCGGGGGCGCCGTCGATGGTGGGCTCCTCCGGGGGGACTGCGGGGGGACACGAGGGGACAGCGGCTCGGGGGGGACACCCTGGGGGTGGCGGGGGGGGACCGGGGGCCGGTGGGGTTCGGGGGGGTGATTTAGGGGCGGGTGTGGGACGTTGGGGACGGTGGGGGTCGTGTGCGGCTTTGGGGACATTGGGGACTGTGTGGGGCCTTGGGGACACTGGGGACATTGGGGACACTGGGGACATTGGGGACTGTGTGGGGCCTTGGGGACGCTGGGGACACTGGGGACATTGGGGACATTGGGGACTGTGTGGGGCCTTGGGGACATTGGGGACATTGGGGACATTGGGGACACTGGGGACACTGGGGACATTGGGGACTGTGTGGAGCCTTGGGGACACTGGGGACACTGGGGACATTGGGGACATTGGGGACACTGGGGACATTGGGGGCACTGGGGACATTGGGGACTGTGTGGAGCCTTGGGGACACTGGGGACATTGGGGACATTGGGGACTGTGTGGAGCCTTGGGGACACTGGGGACATTGGGGACATTGGAGGCACTGGGGACATTGGTGACTGTGTGGGGCCTTGGGGACACTGGGGACATTGGGGACATTGGAGGCACTGGGGACATTGGTGACTGTGTGGGGCCTTGGGGACACTGGGGACATTGGGGACATTGGGGACTGTGTGGAGCCTTGGGGACACTGGGGACATTGGGGACATTGGAGGCACTGGGGACATTGGTGACTGTGTGGGGCCTTGGGGACACTGGGGACATTGGGGACATTGGTGACTGTGTGGGGCCTTGGGGACACTGGGGGCATTGGGGACATTGGGGACACTGGAGACATTGGGGACACCCCGGTGACATCGGGGACACTGGTGACACCCTGGGGACACTGGGGACTGTGTGGGGCATTGGGGACACCCTGGTGACACCCTGGGGCCACCCTGGGGACACTCACTGAGCACGGTGAGGCGGGCGCGGCGCGAGCGCAGCGCGGCCTCGGTGGCCTGGCACTGGGGACACTGGGGACATTGGTGACACCCTGGTGACATCGGGGACCCTGGGGACACCCTGGGGCCACCCTGGGGACCCTGGGGACACTCACTGAGCACGGTGAGGCGGGCGCGGCGCGAGCGCGGCGCGGCCTCGGTGGCCTGGCACTGGGGACACTGGGGACATTGGTGACACCCTGGTGACATCGGGGACCCTGGGGACACCCTGGGGCCACCCTGGGGACCCTGGGGACACTCACTGAGCACGGTGAGGCGGGCGCGGCGCGAGCGCAGCGCGGCCTCGGTGGCCTGGCACTCGTAGACGGCGTCATCGGAGAGCTCGGCCTGGCTGATCTCCAGGTTGTACTGGCCCGAGTCGGCCGTGCCCACCACCCGGTACCGGGGCCACGCTGGGGGACAGCGCTGGTGTCACCTCAGCGTCACTGGTGTCACCTCAGCGTCACTGGGACAGCCCAGCCCCAGGGGTCACACACACGGGGACACCCCAATCCCACAAGGACACGCCAAAGCCACCCCCTTTCCTGGGCACCTTTGAGCTTCTGCCCTATAAGTGTCACCCCAAAGCCACCCCTGCCCCATGGGTGTCACCCCTGTCCTGTGTGTGGTGTCACCCCAAAGCCACCCCTGCCCCATGGGTGATGTCACCTGTGTCCCATGGGTGATGTCACCCGTGTCCTGTGGGTGATGTCACCCGTCCCCGGGTACCTTTGAAGCCCTGCCCCATGGGTGTCACCCCAAAGCCACCCCTGCCCCATGGGTGTCACCCGTGTCCCGTGGGTGATGTCACCTGTGTCCCGTGTGCGGTGTCCCCCTGTCCCCAGGTACCTTTGAGGCCCTGCCCCACACGGTGTCACCCCAAAGCCACCCGTGTCCCGTGGGTGATGTCACCCGTGTCCCGTGTGTGGTGTCCCCCGTCCCCGGGTACCTTTGAGGCCCTGCCCCATGGGTGATGTCACCCGTGTCCCGTGGGTGATGTCACCCGTGTCCCGTGGGTGATGTCACCCGTGTCCCGCGTGCGGTGTCCCCCGTCCCCGGGTACCTTTGAGGCCCTGCCCCATGCCCAGGGCCAGCCCGTCCTTGGTCCATTGCACGATGCCGGAGTAGTTGAGCACCACGCAGGACAGGACGATCCTCTGCCCCGCCACCACCGTCTGGTCCTCGGGCTCCTCCACGAACCGCGTCTGCACCGCTGCGGCCACGGCGTCAGCGCCCGCCGCGGCCCGGCAGCGCCCCGCGGGCCGCCCCGACATCCCGGGACACCCCCGGGCTGCCCCCGAGATCCCCCGAGATCCCCCGGGCTGCCCCCGAGATCCCCCGGAGCTGCCCCCGAGATCCCCCCCGAGATCCCCCGGAGCTGCCCCCGAGATCCCCCCCGAGAACCCCCGGAGCTGCCCCCGAGATCCCCCCCGAGAACCCCCGGAGCTGCCCCGATCCCCCCCGATCCTCCAGAGCTGTCCCCGATCCCCCGGGGCTGCCTGAGATCTCCCCGGATTCCCCCAGGGCTGCCCCAGATCCTCCTGAGATCCCCCTAGGATTCCTCGGAGCTGCCCCAGATCATCCCCCCCCCCCCCCTCGATCCCTTGGAGTACCCCAAGATCCCCCAGGGCCGCCCCAGTTCCCCCCGAGATCCCCCAGGGCTGCCCGGGATCCTCTTGGGACCCCCCGAGATCCTCCAGATCTCCTCAGAGCCGCCCTGGATCCCCTGCAGCTTCTCAGGATCCTCTTGGAGTTGCCCCAGATCTCCCGAAGATCTCCTGGAGCTGCCCCTGATCCCCCCCAGAGATGCCCTGGATCTCCTTGGAACTGCCCCAGATCCCCCCCAAAGATCTCCTGGAGCTCCCCAGGATCCCCCCGGAGCTCCCCAGGATCCCCTCAGGATCCCCCCGGAGCTCCCCAGGATCCCCTCAGGATCCCCCCGGAGCTCCCCAGGATCCCCTCAGGATGCCCCCGGAACTCCCCAGGATCCCCTCAGGATGCCCCCGGAGCTCCCCAGGATCCCCTCAGGATCCCCCCGGAGCTCCCCAGGATCCCCTCAGGATGCCCCCGGAGCTCCCCAGGATCCCCTCAGGATCTCCCCATCACTGCCCGTGGTCCCCAGAGCTTCCCGTGACCCCCTCAGGATCCCAGGATCCGGGAGTTCCCGGGGATCCCTGGATCTGCTCAGGATCCCCTTGGACCTTCCCGGGATCTCCCCGGAGCTCCCCACGACCCCCGGGAGGTCTCGGGGACCCCCCCCGAACCCGGTGTCGCCTCTGCCTGTCCCGGATCGGGATCGATGGCGGCGTCACGCGGGGATCGAGCGGGAGGTGACAGCGACAGGGACGGGGGCGGGGAGGGGAAGGGAGGGGAGGGGAGGGGAGGGGAGGGGAGGGGAGGGAGGGCTGGAATGTGCCCCGGAGCGGGGAACGGGCGGCGGGACCCCCCGCCCCCACCCCGGAAAGGGGCCCGGCCGCTTTTCCCGGCTCGAATCCCGGGTTTTTAAATCCCGGGACACGGCGCGGGATGGAACATTCGATGGCGAAAAGGAAATTCTCCCCCCCCCCCCACCCCCCAAGGCGGGTACCGAAATCCTCACAAATCCCCCCAAAATTCCCCGAAGTTTTCCACAAAATCCCCCCCAAAAAAAATCCCCACGAAATCCTCCACAAAATTCCCCCAAAATCCTCCACAAAATCCCCACAAAATTCCCCCAAAAATCTCCACAAAAACCTCCACAAAATTCCCCCAAAATCCTCCACAAAATTCCCCCAAAATCCTCCACAAAATTCCCCCAAAATCCTCCACAAAATGCCCCAAAATTCTCCACAAAATCCTCACAAAATCCCCACAAAATTCCCCCAAAATCCCCACAAAATTCTCCACAAAATCCTCCACAAAATGCCCCAAAATTCTCCACAAAATCGTCCACAAAATTCCCCCAAAAATCTCCGCAAAATCCTTCACAAAATTCCCCCAAAATTCTCCACAAAATTCCCCACAAAATTCCCCCAAAATCCTCCACAAAATTCTCCACAAAATTCCCCCCAAATGGGGGCTGCCCGCTGCTCATCCCGGCTTCCCAGGATCCTCGGGATGGGGAATCCGGGAATTCCTTGGGATGAAAACCACCCCCAAATCCATGGGATGGGATAGCCAGGAATCTCTGGGATAAAAATCACCCCAAATCCCCGGAATGGGTTGTTGGGTTTTTTTTCCATGAATTCCTGGGATTGAATAAATCACCCCCCAATTCCATGGGGTGGGGACCCCCCAGGAATCCCTTGGAATAAACCTCGTTGTCCCTCCCATCCTGATATATATAATGTATATAAAATACATGTAACTTATATTTATATTTATATTTATATTTATATTTATATTTATATTTATATTTATATTTATATTTATATTTATATTTATATTTATATTTATATTTATATTTATATTTATATTATACATATATTATAGTGGAGATAATATATAAATATATTATAAATAATAATGAAGAAACATATAAAAGTAAATAATAAATATAAATATATAATATAGAGAGCGTATATAATATATATAAAAGCATATATATAATTTATATAATATATTATATAATATATAATATGTAATAAACATATAATATATATAATATATAGTATATAGTATATAGTATATAGTATATAGTATATAGTATATAGTATATTATATATTATATATTAATATATTACAAATATAATATTCTATATATTATATAGAATGTAGAATGTAGAATATATTATAATATATATTATATTATATTATATTATATTATATTATATTATATTATATTATATTATATTATATTATATTATATATATTACATTATATATATAAACAATCTCTATTCACACCAAACCCATTTCAAAAAAACCCACAAACAACAACAAAAAATTTCAACGCTTAAAAATAAAAAAACCGATAAAAATCATCTGCTCAAGTAACCCAAATGCTAAAAACCCAAACTTGATACGCCCAGAATACAGCGAGAAAACTCCACACAGCTTCAACCACAAAAA
This sequence comes from Chamaea fasciata, assembly GCF_029207755.1. Lineage (NCBI taxonomy): Eukaryota > Metazoa > Chordata > Aves > Passeriformes > Sylviidae > Chamaea > Chamaea fasciata. Next base: position 14,991 of record NW_027095129.1, on the reverse strand, counting down.
ATACTCTTCTGCTTTAACGATAATAAAATTAAAATAAGGATAATAAAATAATAATAATAATAAAAAACCACCCTGGGGTGCCACCCACACCTGGCAAGGAGGAAAAAGGGACGCAGGAATTTTTATTTTTGGGGGGGAAAAAGATGAGGGGGGGAAAAGAAAAAAAGCGGGGGATGGAGGAGCGGAGGATTAAAAAAAATTAAATTTAAATTAAAAAATCAGAGATCAAAGAAGAGGGAAAAAGGTGCCGGGAGAGAGAGGGAGGGAGGTGGGAGGGAAAGATCAGAGCCGGGAAAAAGGAGAAAAGGGGGAAAAAAAACCGGGACAAGGAGGGAGGGGAGGAGAGGCGGGGGAGGACCGAGATGGCACGGGAGGAGCCGGGGGTGGGCCGGGATTTGGGGGAAAAAGAGGGGAAAATGGGCAATGAGGGGGCGTCGGATTTTGGGGGAAAAAGAGGGGAAAATGGGCAATGAGGGGGTGTCGGATTTTGGGGGAAAAGAGGGAAAATGGGCAATGAGGGGGTGTCGGATTTTGGGGGAAAAAGAGGGGAAAATGGGCAATGAGGGGGTGTCGGATTTTGGGGGGAAAAGAGGGGAAAATGGGCAATGAGGGGGCGCCGGATTTTGGGGAAAAGAGGGGGAAATGGGCAATGAGGGGGCGCCGGATTTTGGGGAGAAAAGAGGGGAAAATGGGCAATGAGGGGGCGCCGGATTTTGGGGGAAAAGAGGGAAAATGGGCAATGAGGGGGCGCCGGATTTTGGGGAAAAAGAGGGGAAAATGGGCAATGAGGGGGCGCCGGATTTTGGGGGAAAAAGAGGGGAAAATGGGCAATGAGGGGGTGTCGGATTTTGGGGGAAAAGAGGGAAAATGGGCAATGAGGTGGTGTCGGATTTTGGGGGGAAAAGAGGGGAAAATGGGCAATGAGGGGGCGCCGGATTTTGGGGAAAAGAGGGGAAATGGGCAATGAGGGGGTGTCGGATTTTGGGGGAAAAGAAGGAAAATGGGCAATGAGGGGGTGTCGGATTTTGGGGGGAAAAGAGGGGAAAATGGGCAATGAGGGGGTGCCGGATTTGGGGGGGAAAAGAGGGAAAATGGGCAATGAGGGGGCGCCGGATTTTGGGGAGAAAAGAGGGGAAAATGGGCAATGAGGGGGCGCCGGATTTTGGGGGAAAAGAGGGAAAATGGGCAATGAGGGGGTGTCGGATTTGGGGGAAAAAGAGGGAAAATGGGCAATGAGGGGGCGCCGGATTTGGGGGGAAAGAGGGAAAATGGACAATGAGGGGGCGCCGGATTTTGGGGGAAAAGAGGGAAAATGGGCAATGAGGGGGTGTCGGATTTTGGGGGAAAAGAGGGAAAATGGGCAATGAGGGGGTGTCGGATTTTGGGGGAAAAGAGGGAAAATGGGCAATGAGGGGGTGTCGGATTTTGGGGGAAAAAGAGGGGAAATGGGCAATGAGGGGGTGTCGGATTTTGGGGGAAAAAGAGGGAAAATGGGCAATGAGGGGGCGCTGGATTTGGGGGAGAAAAGAGGGAAAACGGGCAATGAGGGGGCGCCGGATTTTGGGGGAAAAGAGGGAAAATGGGCAATGAGGGGGCGCCGGATTTTGGGGGAAAAGAGGGAAAATGGGCAATGAGGGGGTGTCGGATTTGGGGGAAAAAGAGGGAAAATGGGCAATGAGGGGGCGCCGGATTTTGGGGGAAAAGAGGGAAAATGGGCAATGAGGGGGTGTCGGATTTGGGGGAAAAAGAGGGAAAATGGGCAATGAGGGGGCGCCGGATTTGGGGGGAAAGAGGGAAAATGGACAATGAGGGGGTGTCGGATTTTGGGGGGAAAAGAGGGAAAATGGGCAATGAGGGGGTGTCGGATTTTGGGGGAAAAGAGGGAAAATGAGCAATGAGGGGGCGCCGGATTTTGGGGAAAAACGACGGGAAAACGGGCACTGAAATGGCACCAACCCAGCTGGGAATGGGTCGGGATTTTGGGGAAAATCGAGGGGAAAGAGAACTGGGATTTTCCTCCTGGTTTTGGGGAAAATTAGGAGAAAAACGGGCACAGAAATGGCTCCAGATTTGGGGGAAAATCGAGGGGAAACGGGCACAGAAATGGCTCCAGATTTGGGGGAAAATCGAGGGGAAAACGGGTCCGGCTCGGGCTGTTGTGCCCTGCCCCATCCCTGTCACCACTCCCACTGTCACTGTCCCCATCCCGCCCAAATCCCGACCCGAACTGCCGCCGGTGTCACCCAGCCGGCGCGTGCCACCATCCCCGTGTGCCCAGCATTGTCCCCAAGCCCCGACACGCCACCAGCGCCACCCTGCCCGCGCCAGCCGAGGCGACAAACCGCGATTGTCACAGCCGGAGCCACCTCCTGTCACTTTGGGGAGGGGGGGATGTGGCGGTGCCACCCCCTCCGGTGTCGCCGCGGCGGCGGCGGTGGCAGCGGCGACAGCGCTGCCAAGGCTTTTGTCGCCTGGCCGTGGTGACACTGCGCCGAGGTGACAGCGGCGGGGACGGGCGGGAGGTGGCCGCTCGCTGCTGGGTCCCTTTTTTTGTCACCGTGTCCCCTAGCAGCGGTGCCACCCCCCGGCGTCACTGTGCCACCCCCCCGCCCGCCCCGCTTTGTCACCACGGTCCCTTCCCGCGTGGCAGCATTGCATGGGAATGTCCCCTTGTCCCCAAACCCCGCTGTCCCCATGGGAATGTCCCCCTGTCCCCAAACCCCGCTGTCCCCAGGGGAATGTCCCCAAACCCCGCTGTCCCCATGGGAATGTCCCCCTGTCCCCAAACCCCGCTGTCCCCATGGGAATGTCCCCCTGTCCCCAAACCCCGCTGTCCCCAGGGGAATGTCCCCCTGTCCCCAAACCCCGCTGTCCCCAGGGGAATGTCCCCTTGTCCCCAAACCCCGCTGTCCCCATGGCAATGTCCCCAAACCCCGCTGTCCCCAGGGGAATGTCCCCATGTCCTCAAACCCCGCTGTCCCCAGGGGAATGTCCCCTTGTCCTCAAACCCCGCTGTCCCCATGGCAATGTCCCCAATTCCTTGCCGTCCCCATGGAAATGTCCCCATGTCCCCAAACCCCGCTGTCCCCATGGCAATGTCCCCCTGTCCCCGCTGTCCCCAAGGCAATGTCCCCAAACCAGGACCCCGCTGTCCCCCCCGTGTCCCCCGCTGTCCCCCCCGTGTCCCCCGCTGTCCCCGCTGTCCCCCCCCCGTGTCCCCGCTGTCCCCCCCGTCCCCCGCGTCCCCGCTGTCCCCCCCCGTGTCCCCCGCTGTCCCCCCCCCGTGTCCCCGCTGTCCCCCCCGTGTCCCCCCCGCTGTCCCCCCCGTGTCCCCGCTGTCCCCCCCGTCCCCCGCGTCCCCGCTGTCCCCCCCCCGTGTCCCCCCCGTCCCCCGCTGTCCCCCCCGTCCCCCGCTGTCCCCGCTGTCCCCCCCCGTCCCCCGCTGTCCCCGCTGTCCCCCCCCGTGTCCCCCCCGTCCCCCGCTGTCCCCGCTGTCCCCCCCCCGCTGTCCCCGCTGTCCCCCCCTGTGTCCCCCGCTGTCCCCGCTGTCCCCCCCGTGTCCCCGTGTCCCCCCCGTGTCCCCCCCGTGTCCCCCGGCCCTTCCCGGCCCGTCTCCCCGCATTTATCGAGCCGGGCTCAGCCTAAGCCGCGGGGCCGGGCCCGCCGCCCCTCCCTCTCCTCTCGCCATTAAACTCCGGCTTTCAAAGCCGGGCTTTGGATCCGCGCTGACAGCTCTCAGATGGAGCCAAATCTCCCCGCGCTACACAATTTTCCCTGCTTTTTTCCCTCTCCTTTTTTTCCCTTTTTCCTTCCCCCTTTTTCGCCCTTTCCCCCCCCTCCCTTTTTCCCCCTTCTTTTTCTCCCCATTTTTCCCGTTTTTCCCCCCATTTCCCCTCTTTTCCCTCGATTTCCCTCTATTTTTTCCCATTTCCCCCTTCCCCCCTTTTTTCCCCCTATTTTACCCCATTTTTCCCTTTCCCCTCCTTTTTCTCCCCAGTTTTTTCCCTATTTTTCTCCTATTCTTTCCCTCCCTTTTTCCCTTTCCCCCTTTCCTCCCATTTCCTCTTTTTTTCCCATTTTCCTCCTTTTTTTTTCCCTTTCCCCCCCAATTTTTTCCCTTTCCCCCTATTTTTTCCCTTTCCCCCCTATTTTTTCCCATTTTCCCCCTTTCCCCCATTTCCTCTTTTTTTCCCCATTTTCCTCCCTTTTTTTCTCTTTTCCCCCTATTTTTTCCCATTTCCCCCCTATTTTTTCCCCATTTTCCCCCCTATTTTTCACATTTCCCCCCTTTTCCCCCTATTTTTCCCCATTTTCCCCCATTTCCCCCCTTTTTCCCCCCTATTTTTTCCCCATTTCCCCCCTTTTCCCCTTTTCCCCCCTATTTTTTTCCCCTTTTCCCCTTTCCCCCCCTATTTTTCCCCTATTTTCCTTTCCCCCCCCTTTATTTTCTCTCTCCCTCCTCCCCTTTCCTCTCCTCGTGCCTTTTAAATTTAAACCCTTTTCCTCCCTCCCTCTTCCCTCCTCTCTCCGACTCGTTCGTTTCTATTTTTACGAGAAAGGGAAAAAAAAAAATTAAAAAAATAAAAAAATTATATAAAAAAACCCCAACAAAACCCGGCGGGAGGAGGAGGAGGAGGAGGGAGGAGAGTTCTAAAATAAAATATATTAAAAAAAAATGAAATAAAATAAAAAAAATCTTTTCCCTGGCTTGGTTTTTTTTGTTTTTTTTTTTTTTTTTTTTTGTTTTTTCCTCTTTCTTAGGGAAGAAAAGAGGATTATTTGGATTTCTCGGGAGGACGGGGCCGGGTCCCGGTGTCGCTGTCACCTCCAGGGGGGTGGCACCGGGGACAGCGAGGGGATGGGGTGGGGTCTGTGGGGTGGGATCCGTGGGAAGGGATTTATGGGATGGGGTCAGTGGGGTGGGATTTGTGGGATGGAATCCATGGGATGGGATCCATAGGAAGGGATTGATGGGATGGGGTCAGTGGGGTGGGATTTGTGGGATCTGTGGGATGGGATTTATGGGATGGGATCCATGGGAAGGGATTTATGGGATGGGGTCAGTGGGGTGGGATTTGTGGGGTCTGTGGGGTGGGATTTATGGGATGGGATCCATGGGAAGGGATTTATGGGATGGGGTCAGTGGGGTGGGATTTGTGGGATCTATGGGATGGGATTTATGGGATGGGATCCATGGGATGGGATCCATAGGAAGGGATTGATGGGATGGGGTCAGTGGGGTGGGATTTGTGGGGTGGGGTTTATGGAATCTGTGGGATGGGATTTGTGGGATGGGATTTATGGGATGGGATCCATGGGAAGGGATTTATGGGATGGGGTCAGTGGGGTGGGATTTGTGGGGTCTGTGGGATGGGATTTATGGGATGGGATCCATGGGAAGGGATTTATGGGATGGGATCCATAGGAAGGGATTTATGGGATGGGGTCAGTGGGGTGGGATTTGTGGGGTCTGTGGGGTGGGATTTATGGGATGGGATCAGTGGGGTGGGATTTGTGGGGTGGGGTTTATGGAATCTGTGGGATGGGATTTGTGGGATGGGATTTATGGGATGGGATCCATGGGAAGGGATTTGTGGGATGGGATCAGTGGGGTGGGATTTGTGGGGTCTGTGGGATGGGATTTATGGGATGGCATCCATGGGAAGGGATTGATGGGATGGGGTCAGTGGGGTGGGATTTGTGGGGTCTGTGGGATGGGATTTATGGGATGGCATCCATGGGAAGGGATTTATGGGATGGGGTCAGTGGGGTGGGATTTGTGGGGTCTGTGGGGTGGGATTTATGGGATGGGATCCATGGGAAGGGATTTATGGGATGGGGTCAGTGGGGTGGGATTTGTGGGATCTGTGGGATGGGATTTATGGGATGGAATCCATGGGATGGGATCCATAGGAAGGGATTTATGGGATGGGATCAGTGGGGTGGGATTTGTGGGGTCTGTGGGATGGGATTTATGGGATGGGATCCATGGGAAGGGATTTATGGGATGGGATCCATAGGAAGGGATTTATGGGATGGGGTCAGTGGGGTGGGATTTGTGGGGTGGGGTTTATGGAATCTGTGGGATGGGATTTGTGGGATGGGATTTATGGGATGGGATCCATGGGAAGGGATTTATGGGATGGGGTCAGTGGGGTGGGATTTGTGGGGTCTGTGGGATGGGATTTATGGGATGGGATCCATGGGAAGGGATTTATGGGATGGGATCCATAGGAAGGGATTTATGGGATGGGGTCAGTGGGGTGGGATTTGTGGGGTCTGTGGGGTGGGATTTATGGGATGGGATCAGTGGGGTGGGATTTGTGGGGTGGGGTTTATGGAATCTGTGGGATGGGATTTGTGGGATGGGATTTATGGGATGGGATCCATGGGAAGGGATTTGTGGGATGGGATCAGTGGGGTGGGATTTGTGGGGTCTGTGGGATGGGATTTATGGGATGGCATCCATGGGAAGGGATTGATGGGATGGGGTCAGTGGGGTGGGATTTGTGGGGTCTGTGGGATGGGATTTATGGGATGGCATCCATGGGAAGGGATTGATGGGATGGGGTCAGTGGGGTGGGATTTGTGGGGTCTGTGGGATGGGATTTATGGGATGGGATCCATGGGAAGGGATTTATGGGATGGGGTCAGTGGGGTGGGATTTGTGGGGTCTGTGGGATGGGATTTATGGGATGGGATCCATGGGAAGGGATTTATGGGATGGGGTCAGTGGGGTGGGATTTGTGGGATCTATGGGATGGGATTTATGGGATGGGATCCATGGGATGGGATCCATAGGAAGGGATTGATGGGATGGGGTCAGTGGGGTGGGATTTGTGGGGTCTGTGGGATGGGATTTATGGGATGGGATTTGGGGTTGGGATCCGTAGGATAGGATTGATGGGATGGGATTGATGGGATGGGGTTGACGGGATCGGTGGGATGGGATGGGAACGGGTCTGGAGCTGGAGACCCCAGCAGCGCCGTTCCCCCAGGAATGTGGGGTCCCATCCTGATGGCGACTTGGGATCCCATTTTACCAGCGATGCAGGACCCCGTTTTCCCGGGAATTCCGATCCCATTTCCCCGGGAATTCTGGCCCCATTTCCCGGGAATTTTGGCCCCGTTTTCCAGGGAATTCTGGCCCCCATTTTCCCATTTCCCTGGGAATTCCGGCCCCGCTTTCCCGGGAATTCCGGCCCCGCTTTCCCGGGAATTTCGGCCCGGTTTTCCCGGGAATTTTGGCCCTGTTTTCCCGGGAATTCCGGCCCCATTTTCCCGGGAATTCAGGCCCGGTTTTCCCGGGAATTCCGGCCCCATTTCCCCGGGAATTTTGGCCCCGTTATCCAGGGAATTCTGGCCCCCATTTTCCCATTTCCCTGGGAATTCCGGCCCCGCTTTCCCGGGAATTCCGGCCCGGTTTCCTCGGGAATTTCGGCCCGGTTTTCCCGGGAATTTTGGCCTTGTTTTCCCGGGAATTCCGGCCCTGTTTTCCCGGGAATTCCGGCCCGGTTTCCTCGGGAATTTCGGCCCGGTTTTCCCGGGAATTTCGGCCTGGTTTTCCCGGGAATTCCGGCCCTGTTTTCCCGGGAATTCCGTCCCCCATCCCGCCGGGAACGCGGCGCCGCCGGAGCTCGGGGAGAGAGAGACGAGCTGAGCCGTGGCACATCCCCGCTGCCCCTCCCGCTCCCGCCCGGCGCCGGGAACTATTTTTGGGATCCGGGAATTCGGGACTTTTCAGCTCAGCCCGGCCCCGGGCAGGGGACATGAGGCCACCGCGGTGTCCCCTCCCCTGTCCCCCCAGAAAAGGGGGAAGGAAATTCCCAATTTTGGTGAAATTCCCGGGATTTCCCGTTCTCTTCCCTTTTTTTTTTCCTCCTGTCTGGAAAAGCCGGAGCAGCTCCCGTAGAGGAGGGGGGGGGGTGTGTGTGTGTGGAAATTCCAGGGATTTTTTTGAGGTCGGGGAAAGAATTCCCAAAAGAATTCCAACGGCGGCGGGTCCAAGCTGTCCCCGTGTCCCCCACCTTGTCACCGAGCAGGTGACACTTCCAGGATTCCAAATCTGCGGGAATTTGGGCATTTTCAGGATTTGGGGAATTTTGGGGGTTTTTTTTTCCCATTTGGAATTTGGGGGAGGCGCCGTTTTGGAGGGAGGGGGGTTTGTCTCACCTCGGTGTCCCCCTCGCCACCCCGATGTCATTTGGTGTCACCCCCGAGTCCCCGACCCCGTTTGTGGCGGCAATCCCCCAGTCGTCCTCTAATCCCGGCATTAATTAAATATTCCGGCCCCTTAATTCCTCGATAATTGAATCCCGCAATCCCCGGGATGGGCGGGAAAGGGGCGATGTCCCCGCACTGCCGCCGGCCCTGTCGCCGTCCCCCTTGTGCCGCCGTCCTCGGTGTCCCTGTGTCCCCGTCCCTGTCCCTGTGTCCCCATCCCTGTCCCTGTCCCTGTCCTCATCGCTGTCCCTGTGTCCCCATCGTTGTCCCTGTGTCCCCATCCTGTCCCCGTCCCCCTGGTGCCACCATCCTCGGTGTCCCTGTGTCCCCATCGCTGTCCCTGTCCCTGTGTCCCCATCGCTGTCCCCATTCCCCTTGTGCCGCCGTCCTCGGTGTCCCTGTGTCCCCGTCCCTGTCCCCATCCCTGTCCCTGTCCCTGTCCCCATCGCTGTCCCTGTCCCCCTTGTGCCACCGTCCTCGGTGTCCCTGTGTCCCCATCCCTGTCCCTGTCCCTGTGTCCCCATCGCTGTCCCCATTCCCCTTGTGCCACCGTCCTCGGTGTCCCTGTGTCCCCATCCCTGTCCCTGTGTCCCCATCCTGTCCCCGTCCCCCTTGTGCCGCCGTCCTCGGTGTCCCTGTGTCCCCATCCTGTCCCCATCCCTCTTGTGCCACCATCGTCAGTGGCCTGTAGTCCCTGCCCCTGTCCCTTGTCCCTGTCCCCATCCTGTCCCTGTCCCCCTTGTGCCACCATCCTCGGTGTCCCTGTGTCCCCATACCCGTCCCTTTCCCTGTCCCTGTGTCCCCATCCTGTCCCCATCCCCCTTGTGCCACCATCCTCAGTGGCCTGTTGTCCCTGTCCCTTGTCCCTTGTCCCTGTCCCCATCCCGTCCCTGTCCCCCTTGTGCCGCCGTCCTCGGTGTCCCTGTGTCCCCATCCCTGTGTCCCTGTGTCCCCATCCCCGTCCCTTTCCCTGTCCCTGTGTCCCCATCGCTGTCCCCGACCCCCTTGTGCCACCATCCTCAGTGGCCTGTTGTCCCTGTCCCTTGTCCCTTGTCCCTGTCCCCATCCTCGCAATCCCAGACGCCCCAAAGTCCATTTGTCCCTTTCCCTGTCCCATCCCTGTCCCCATCCCTCTTGTGTCACTGTCATCAGTGTCCCTGTGTCCCCAACCCTGTCCCACCGCTGTCCCCATTCCCTTGTGCCACCGTCCTCGGTGTCCCTGTCCCCATCCCCAAAATCCACCCGGGGCTTTTCCCGCGGGCCTGGGGACATCGCGGTGTCCCCAAGGGTGACAAGGGGGTGACACGTGTCACTCCCGGCCTCTCCTCCCTCTCCAGAGTGAAATCCAGGAATGTTGGGGGCAGTGGATCCCCCAAAATCCACCCGGGGCTTTTCCCGCGGGCCTGGGGACATCGCGGTGTCCCCGAGGGTGGCCCGGGGGTGACACGGGGGTGACACGTGTCACTCCCGGCTTCTCCTCCCTCTCCAGAGTGAAATCCAGGAATGTTGGGGGCAGTGGATCCCCCAAAATCCACCCGGGGCTTTTCCCGCGGGCCTGGGGACATCGCGGTGTCCCCGAGGGTGGCCCGGGGGTGACACGGGGGTGGCAGTGGTGGCTCCCGGCCTGTCCCCGCTGCAGAAGACGCCGGAGCTCTCGGGGGAAGGGATGCTCCAGTTATTTCCGTTTCTCTCTTTTTTTTTAAAAAACGTTAAAAAAAAAAAAAAAAGGCGAAATTAGAAAAACAAATGAGGAGAGGGAACGGCCGCCCCTCCCCCACCCCAGTGTCCCCTCCCCCCAGCCCAGTGTCCCCTCCCCCCAGCCCAGCCAGGGTCCCCCGTGTCCCTCCCGGGGTCACCTTGGTGGTGGCACTGCCGGGGGGGTGGCCAGGCCGGGGGTGGGGACCGCAGGGGTGTCCCCAAGCTGGTGGCACTGGGGCTGGTGACACTGGGATGTCACCACGATGGTGGCACTGGGGCTGGTGACACTGGGATGTCACCACGATGGTGGCACTGGGATCACTGGTGACACTGGGATGTCACCACGATGGTGGCACTGGGGCTGGTGACACTGGGATGTCACCACGATGGTGGCACTGGGGCTGGTGACACTGGGATGTCACCACGATGGTGGCACTGGGATCACTGGTGACACTGGGATGTCACCACGATGGTGGCACTGGGGCTGGTGACACTGGGGTGTCCCCACGATGGTGGCACTGGGGTTGGTGACACAGGGGTGTCCCCGTAGTGGTGGCACTGGGATCACTGGTGACACTGGGATGTGCCCATGCTGGTGGCACTGGGATCACTGGTGACACAGGGATGTCACCACGATGGTGGCACTGGGATCACTGGTGGCACTGGGATGTGCCCAGGCTGGTGGCACTGGGGCTGGTGACACTGGGATGTCCCCACGATGGTGGCACTGGGATCACTGGTGACACTGGGATGTCCCCATACTGGTGGCACTGGGACAGTTGGTGACACAGGGGTGTCCCCACGATGGTGGCACTGGGATCACTGGTGACACTGGGATGTGCCCATGCTGGTGGCACTGGGATCACTGGTGACACTGGGATGTCACCACGATGGTGGCACTGGGGTTGGTGACACAGGGGTGTCCCCACGATGGTGGCACTGGGATCACTGGTGACACAGGGGTGTCCCTATGCTGGTGGCACTGGGACAGTTGGTGACACAGGAGTGTCGCCACGATGGTGGCCTAAGGGATGTCCCCACCCTGGTGGCACCAGGGTGATTGGTGACACTGGGGTGTCCTGGGGGAAACTGAGGCACGGATCCACGGACACGGAATTTCCCGGGGAAACTGAGGCACGGATCCACGGACACGGAATTTCCCGGGGGAAACTGAGGCACGGATCCACGGACAGGGAATTTCCCGGGGGAAACTGAGGCACCAATCCACGGACAGGGAATTTCCCGGGGGAAACTGAGGCACGGATCCACGGACACGGAATTTCCCGGGGGAAACTGAGGCACGGATCCACGGACAGGGAATTTCCCGGGGGAAACTGAGGCACGGATCCACGGACACGGAATTTCCCGGGGGAAACTGAGGCACGGATCCACGGACACGGAATTTCCCGGGGAAACTGAGGCACGGATCCACGGACACGGAATTTCCCGGGGGAAACTGAGGCACGGATCCACGGACACGGAATTTCCCGGGGAAACTGAGGCACGGATCCACGGACAGGGAATTTCCCGGGGGAAACTGAGGCACGGATCCACGGACACGGAATTTCCCGGGGGAAACTGAGGCACGGATCCACGGACACGGAATTTCCCGGGGAAACTGAGGCACGGATCCACGGACACGGAATTTCCCGGGGGAAACTGAGGCACGGATCCACGGACAGGGAATTTCCACGGGGAAACTGAGGCACGGATCCACGGACACGGAATTTCCCGGGGGAAACTGAGGCACGGATCCACGGACAGGGAATTTCCCGGGGGAAACTGAGGCACGGATCCACGGACAGGGAATTTCCCGGGGGAAACTGAGGCACGGGGATCCACGGACAGGGAATTTCCACGGGAAAACTGAGGCACGGATCCACGGACACGGAATTTCCCGGGGAAACTGAGGCACGGATCCACGGACACGGAATTTCCCGGGGAAACTGAGGCACCAATCCACGGACAGGGAATTTCCCGAGGGAAACTGAGGCACGGATCCACGGACAGGGAATTTCCCGAGGGAAACTGAGGCACGGGGATCCACGGACAGGGAATTTCCACGGGAAAACTGAGGCACGGAGGGTCCCGCTCCTCCCCCCACGCCCGGGATTTCGGGCTCTTCTCCCTCCTCCTCCTCCTCCTCCTCCCCAATCCCTTAACCCCGTTAATTAACGAACTCTCATTAAGGCATCTGCTAACGAGGGCACAGCTCCGGGCGGGGGGGGGGAGTGGAGGAAAAAATTCCAGAGGGTTTTTTTATTATTTTCCTTTTTTTTTTTTTTAAATTTTTTGTTGTTGCTTTTTTTTTTTTCTTTGTTTTTTTTTGTTTGGTTTTTGTTTTTTCCCTTCTCATTAAATTCGGGATTTTTTAAAAAAATATTTTTGTTGCTTTTTTTTTGTTTTTTGTTTTTTGTTTTTTTTTTTTTTTTTTGCTGTTGCTGTTGTTTTTTCCCCTCTCATTAAATTCGGGAATTTTTTAAATTATTTTTTTATTGTTTTTTGTTGTTGTTGTTTTTCCCTCTCTCGTTAAATTCGGGATTTTTTTAAAGCTTTTTTTGCTGCTTTTTTTTTGTCATGTTTTTTTTTGTTGTTGTTGTTGTTATTTTTTCCCCTCTCATTAAATTCGGGATTTTTTTTAAAAAAATATTTTTGTTGCTTTTTTTTTTGGTTGTTTTTTTTCCCTCTCATTAAATTCGGGAATTTTTAATTTTTTTTTTTTATGTGTTTTTTTTTTGTTGCTGTTTCTTCCCCTCTCATTAAATTCGGGATTTTTTTTTTTAATTTCTTTTTTCTCTCCCCCCCCCCCCCCCTCCTCGCTCACAAAAGTCTTAATTAGACATTGTTCCTCCACAAATTAATTAGAGCTCGGGCCAATCAGCGGCGGCCGCTCCAGGAATTCCGGGAGCCCGAGGGATGAAAAGGGAATAACGGGGACGGCGGGGGAGGGGCCGGGGGCGCCTTTTGGGGGGCTCAGGGGGGGATTTGGGGAGTCCGGGTCAGTTTTGGGGGTCTCGGGTGGGTTTTTGGGGGGCTCAGGGGGGGATTTGGGGAGTCCGGGTCAGTTTTGGGGGTCTCGGGTGGGTTTTTGGGGGGCTCAGGGGGGGATTTGGGGAGTCCGGGTCCAGTTTTGGGGGTCTCGGGTGGGTTTTTGGGGGCTCAGGGGGGGATTTATGGAGTCCGGGTCAGTTTTGGGGGTCTCGGGTGGGTTTTTGGGGGGCTCAGGGGGGGATTTATGGAGTCCGGGTCAGTTTTGGGGGTCTCGGGTGGGTTTTGGGGGGCTCAGGGGGGGATTTATGGAGTCCGGGTCAGTTTTGGGGTGGCTCGGGTGGATTTTGGGGGGGTTCAGGTCAGTTTTGGGGGGTCTCGGTGGGTTTTGGGGGGCTCGGGTCAGTTTTTGGGGCTCAGGTCAGTTTTTGGAGGGTCTCGGGTGGGTTTTGGGGGGTTCAAGGGGGGATTTGGGGCTCGGGTCAGTTTTTGGGGGGTCTCGGGTGGGTTTGGGGGGGTCTCGGGTGGGTTTTTGGGGGGCTCATGGGGCTTTGGGAGTCCGGGTCAGTTTTGGGGGGTCTCGGGTGGGTTTTGGGGGGGCTCAGGGGGAGATTTTGGGAGTTCGGGTCAGTTTGGGAGGCTCGGGTCAGTTTTGGGGGAGCTCAGGTCAGTTTTGGGGGGTCTCGGGTGGGTTTTTGGGGGGCCCGGGTCAGTTTTGGGGGCTCAGGTCAGTTTCGGGGGATCTCGGGTGAGTTTTGGGGGGGCTCAGGTCAGTTTTTGGGGGGTCTCGGGTGGGTTTGGAGGGGCTCAGGTCAGTTTTTGGGGCTCAGGTCATTTTTTGGGGGCTCAGGTCCGTTTTGGGGGGCTCAGGGTGGTTTTTGGGGGGGTCAGATGGTTTTTTGGGCGGTCAAGGATGTTTTTTGGGGACTAAGGACAGATTTTTGGGGGGCTCAGGTCAGTTTTTTGGGGCTCAGGATGATTTTTGGGGGGGCCCAGGTAATTTTTTGGAGGCTCAGGTCAGTTTTTTGGGGCTCAGGTCATTTTTTGGGGGGCTCAGGTCATTTTTTGGGGCTCAGGATGATTTTTGGGGGGGCCCAGGTAATTTTTTGGGGGCTCAGGTCAGTTTTTGGGGGCTCAGATCAGTTTTTGGGGGGGTCCAGGTCGGTTTTTTCGGGGGGTTCAGGTCGGATTTTTGGGGAGGGTCTCCGGGGACCAAAAAAAGGGATTTTTGGGGGTGGGGGATTTTTTGGGGGCAATTTTTTGATTCTTTTTGTAAATTCGGTATTTTTTGGGAGGAATTCGGAACTTTTGGGGGCCAATCGGAACTTTTGAGCGGAATCCGCAACTTTTCGCGGGGGAGAATTCGGAATTTTTTGAGGAAATTCGGATTTTTTGGGGGGGGGGTGGGAACGTCAATATTTTTGTGCAGTTTTTGTGGTTTTTTTGGTGAGAATTCAGCGTTTTTTGGGGCGTCCCGCGCCCTCCCCGCTCCCTCTCCCTTCTCCCTGCGGTCGGAGCCCGCCGATGATCCCACACTCCTGGAATTTGAGGAATTTCCTGCCAAGGCTCCCTCTGGAAAAGGCGAGGGAAAGGAGGAGAAAAAAAAAAAAAAAAGAAAAAGAAAAAACCCGCCGAGTTTTTAACCCTCTGCTCCCCTCCCCGGAGCTTTTTTTGGGGGGAGAATTTGACCGATTTGGGGATTATTTCTGATTTTATTTCCATTTTTCTGACTTTTTTCCCTATTTTTTTCTTAATGGAAAAAAAAAAATCGATTTTTGTGCCTCAATTTCCCCTCTCCTTGACCCCGAGCATTCAACTCCTGCCCTAAATCCCTCCAAAATCGCCCCAAAAATCGCCCCAAAATCACCCCCAAACCCGCTGGGAAATTCCCTTTTTTTCCCCCCACAACCTTTTAAAATAAAATCCGCTTTGAATTTTCTCTCTTTTCCCCCTTTTTTTTTTTTTTAAATAAAATTTCACCAAAATTGGGAAAGGAGGAGGGAAAAAAAAAAAAAAGGAGCCCGGAATTTTTTTCCCCACCCCAAAAGTGGCCCCAACGTCGGGATATTCCCGTTTTCGGCC
>NW_027095128.1:0-33733 GCF_029207755.1 Chamaea fasciata | reverse complement strand
CAAGCTGCCACAAGCTGGAAGCCTGGCTTCCCTTGGAGGGCCAAAGGCCTCCTACAAACTGACATCAGGCACCTGGGCAGCTGACATTACTTACTCCTGGAAACAGGCCATCCTTTGTTCCCAACTCCCACTGCCGGGCACCCGGCTCCGTGCACTTACAATCCCGAACGGAACAGGATTTTTTCCAGATGCAAGCTGCTACAAACTCGAAGACTAGATTCCTTTAGAGGGCCAAATACCTGCTACAAACTGACATCAGGCACCTGGGCATCTGACTTTACTTACCCCTGGAAACAGGCCATCCTTTGTCCCCAACTCCCTCTCCAGGGCACCTGGCCTCGGCCACCTACAATCCCGAACGGAACAGGATTTCTTCCAGATGCAAGCTGCCACAAACTGGAAGACTTGCTTCCCTTGGAGGGCCAAAGGCCTCCTACAAACTGACATCAGGCACCTGGGCAGCTGACTTTACTTACCCCTGGAAACAGGCCATCGTTTTTGTCCAACTCCCTCTGCCGGGCACCTGGCCTCGGCCACCTACAATCCCGAACGGAACAGGATTTCTTCCAGATGCAAGCTGCCAAAAACTGGAAGACTTGCTTCCCTTAGAGGGCAAAAGGCCTCCTACAAACTGACATCAGGCACCTGGGCAGCTGACTTTCCTTACCCCTGGAAACAGGCCATCCTTTGTGCCCAACTCCCTCTGCCGGGCACCCGGCTCCGTGCACCTACAATCCCGAACGGAACAGGATTTCTTCCAGATGCAAGCTGCCACAAACTGGAAGACTAGCTTCCCATGGAGGGCCAAAGGCCTCCTACAAACTGACATCAGGCACCTGGGCAGCTGACTTTACTTACCCCTGGAAACCGGCCATCCTTTGTGCCCAACTCCTTCTGCCGGGCACCTGGCCTCGGCCACCTACAATCCCGAACGGAACAGGATTTCTTCCAGATGCAAGCTGCCAAAAACTGGAAGACTTGCTTCCCTTAGAGGGCAAAAGGCCTCCTACAAACTGACATCAGGCACCTGGGCAGCTGACTTTACTTACCCCTGGAAACAGGCCATCCTTTGTGCCCAACTCCCTCTGCCGGGCACCCGGCTCCGTGCACCTACAATCCCGAACGGAACAGGATTTCTTCCAGATGCAAGCTGCCACAAACTGGAAGACTAGCTTCCCATGGAGGGCCAAAGGCCTCCTACAAACTGACATCAGGCACCTGGGCAGCTGACTTTACTTACCCCTAAAACAGGCCATCATTTTTTCCAACCTCCCTCTGCCGGGCACCCGGCTCCGTGCACCTACAATCCCGAACGGAACAGGATTTTTTCCAGATGGAAGCTGCTACAAACTGGAAGACTAGCTTCCTGTAGAAAGCCAAATGCCTGCTACAAACTGACATCAGGCACCTGGGCAGCTGACTTTACTTACCCCTAAAAACAGGCCATCATTTGTGCCTAACTCCCTCTGCCGGCCACCGGGCCTCGGCCACCTACGATCCCAAACGGAACAGGATTTCTTCCAGATGCAAGCTGCCACAAGCTGGAAGCCTGGCTTCCCTTTCAAGGCCAAAGGCCTCCTACAAACTGAAATCAGGCACCTGGGCAGCTGACTTTACTTATTCCTAAAAACAGGCCATCCTTTGCGCCCAACTCCCTCTGCCGGGCACCTGGCCTCGGCCACCTACAATCCCGAACGGAACAGGATTTCTTCCAGATGCAAGCTGCCACAAACTTTTAAACTTGCTTCCCTTAGAGGGCCAAAGGCCACCTTCAAACTAACACCAGGCACCTGGGCAGCTGACTTTACTTACCCCTGGAAACAGGCCATCATTTTTCCCAACTCCCTCAGCAGGGCACCTGGCCTCGGCCACCTACAATCCGGAACGGAACAGGATTTCTTCCAGATGCAAGCTGCCACAAGCAGGAAGCCAGGCTTCCCTTGGAGGGCCAAAGGCCTCCTAAAAACTGACATCAGGCACCTGGGCAGCTGATGTTACTTACCCCTGGAAACAGGCCATCCTTTGTGCCCAGCTCCCTCTGCCGGGCACCTGTCCTCGGCCACCTACAATCTTAAACGGAACAGGATTTCTTCCAGATGCATCTGCCACAAACTGGAAGACTAGCTTCCCATGGAGGGCCAAAGGCCTCCTACAAACTGACATCAGGCACGTGGGCAGCTCACTTTATTTACCTCTGGAAACAGGCCATCCTTTGTTCCCAACTCCCTCTGCCGGGCACCTGGCCTCGGCCACCTACAATCCTGAACGGAACAGGATTTCTCCCAGATGCAAGGTGCCACAAACTGGAAGACTACCTTCCTTTAGCGGGCCAAAGGACTGCTACAAACTGACATCAGGCACCTGGGCAGCTGACTTTACTTACCCCTGGGTACAGGCCATCCTTTGTACCCAACTCCCTCTGCCGGGCACCAGGCCTCGGCCACCTACAGTCCCAAACGGAACAGGATTTCTTGCAGATGCAAGCTGCCACATGCAGGAAGCCTGGCTTCCCATGGAGGAACAATCGCCACCTGCAAACTGACATCAGGCACCTGGGCAGCTGACTTTACTTACCCCTGGAAACAGGCCATCATTTGTTCCCAACTCCCTCTGCCGGGCACCAGGCCTCGGCCGCCTACAATCCCAAACGGAACAGGATTTCTTCCAGATGCAAGCTGCCACAAGCTGGAAGCCTGGCTTCCCTTGGAGGGCAAAAGGCCTCCTACAAACTGACATCAGGCACCTGGGAAGCTGACTTTTCTTACCTCTAAAATCAGGCCATCCTTTGTTCCCAACTCCCTCTGCCGCGCCCCCGGCCTCAGCCACCTAAAATCTTGAACGGAACAGGATTTTTTCAAGATGCAATTTGCCTTCAATAGGAAGACTTGCATCACTTGGGGGGCCATAGGCCTGCAACAAACTAACATCAGGCACCTGGGCAGCTGACTTTACTTACCCCTGGAATCAGGCCATCCTTTGTGCCCAACTCCCTCTGCCGGGCACCTGGCCTCGGCCACCAACAATCCCATACGGAACAGGATTTCTTCCAGATGCAAGCTGCCACAAACTGGAAGACTAGCTTCCCATGGAGGGCCAAAGGCCTCCTAAAAACTGACATCAGGCACCTGGGCAGCTGACTTTACTTACCCCTGGAAACAGGCCATCCTTTGTGCCCAACTCCCTCTGCCGGGCACCTGGCCTCGGCCACCAACAATCCCATACGGAACAGGATTTCTTCCAGATGCAAGCTGCCACAAACTGGAAGACTAGCTTCCCATGGCGGGCCAAAGGCCTCCTACAAACTGACATCAGGCACCTGGGCAGCTGACTTTACTTAACCCTGGAAACAGGCCATCCTTTGTTCCCAACTCCCTCTGCCGGGCACCTGGCCTCGGCCACCTACAATCCCGAACAGAATAGGATTTCTTCCAGATGCAAGGTGCCACAAACTGGAAGACTACCTTCCGTTAGCGGGCCAAAGGCCTGCTACAAACTGACATCAGGCACCTGGGCAGCTGACTTTACTTACCACTGGAATCATGCCATCCTTTGTGCCCAACTCCCTCTGCCGGGCACCCGGCTCCGGCCATCTACAATCCCGAACGGAACAGGATTTCTTCCAGATGCAAGCTGCCACAAGCAGGAAGTCTGGCTTCCCTTGGAGGGCCAAAGGCCTCCTACAAACTGACATCAGGCACCTGGGTAGCTGACTTTACTTATTCCTAAAAATAGGCCATCCTTTGCGCCCAACTCCCTCTGTCGGGCAGCTGGTCTCGGACACCTACAATGCCGAACAGAACAGGATTTCTTCAAGATGCAAGATGCCACAAACTGGTAGACTTGCTTCCCTTGGAGGGCCAAAGGCCTCCTACAAACTGACACCAGGCACCTGGGCAGCTGACTTTACTTACCCCTGGAAACAGGCCATCCTTTTTGTCCATCTATCTCTGCCGGGCACCTGGAGACGGCCACCTACAATCTCGAGCAGAACAGGATTTCTTCCAGATGCAAGCTGCCACAACCTGGAAGACTAGCTTCCCTTAGAGGGCCAAAGGCCTCCTACAAGCTGACATCAGGCACCTGGGCAGCTGACTTTACTTACCTCTGGAAACAGGCCATCCTTTGCGCCCAACTCCCTCTGCCGGGCATCTGACCTCGGCCACCTACAGTCCCAAACAGAACAGGATTTCTTCCAGATGCAAGCTGCCACAAACTGGAAGACTGGCTTCCCATGGAGAGCCAAAGGCCTCCTACAAACTGACATCAGGCACCTGGGCAGCTGACTTTACTTACCCCTGGAAACAGGCCATCCTTTGTGCCCAACTCCCTCTGCCGGGCACGAGGCCTCGGCCACCTACGATCCCAAACGGAACAGGATTTCTCAAGATGCAAGCTGCCACAAGCTGGAAGCCTGGCTGCACTTGGAGGGTCAAAGGCCTCCTACAAACTGACATCAGGCACCTGGGCAGCTGACTTTACTTACCCCTGGAAACAGGCCATCCTTTGTCCCCAACTCCCTCTCCAGGGCACCTGGCCTCGGCCACCTACAATCCCGAACGGAACAGGATTTCTTCCAGATGCAAGCTGCCACAAACTGGAAGACTTGCTTCCCTTGGAGGGCCAAAGGCCTCCTACAAACTGACATCAGGCACCTGGGCAGCTGACTTTACTTACCTCTGGAAACAGGCCATCGTCTTTGTCCAACTCCCTCTCCTGGGCACCTGGCCTCGGCCACCTACAATCCCGAACGGAACAGGATTTCTTCCAGATGCAAGCTGCCACAAACTGGAAGACTTGCTTCCCTTAGAGGGCAAAAGGCCTCCTACAAACTGACATCAGGCACCTGGGCAGCTGACTTTACTTACCCCTGGAAACAGGCCATCCTTTGTGCCCAACTCCCTCTGCCGGGCACCCGGCTCCGTGCACCTACAATCCCGAACGGAACAGGATTTCTTCCAGATGCAAGCTGCCACAAACTGGAAGACTAGCTTCCCATGGAGGGCCAAAGGCCTTCTACAAACTGACATCAGGCACCTGGGCAGCTGACTTTACTTACCCCTGGAAACAGGCCATCCTTTGTGCCCAACTCCCTCTGCCGGGCACCCGGCTCCGTGCACCTACAATCCTGAACGGAACAGGATTTCTTCCAGATGCAAGCTGCCACAAGCAGGAAGCCTGGCTTCCCTTGAAGGGCCAAAGGCCTCCTACAAACTGACATCAGGCACCTGGGCAGCTGACTTTACTTACTCTTAAAACAGGCCATCTTTTTTTCCAACCTCCCTCTGCCGGGCACCCGGCTCCGTGCACCTACAATCCCGAACGGAACAGGATTTTTTCCAGATGCAAGCTGCTACAAACAGGAAGACTAGCGTCCTGTAGAGGGCTAAATGCCTGCTACAAACTGAGATCAGGCACCTGGGCAGCTGACTTTACTTACCCCTGGAAACAGGCCATCTTTTGTGCCCAACTCCCTCTGCCGGGCACCGGGCCTCGGCCACCTACGATCCTGAACGGAACAGGATTTCTTCCAGATGCAAGCTGCCACAACCTGGAAGCCTGGCTTCCCTTTGAAGGCCAAAGGCCTCCTACAAACTGAAATCAGGCACCAGGGCAGCTGACTTTACTTATTCCTAAAAACAGGCCATCCTTTGCGCCCAACTCCCTCTCCAGGGCACCTGGCCTCGGCCACCTACAATCCCGAACGGAACAGCATTTCTTCCAGATGCAAGCTGCCACAAACTTTTAAACTTGCTTCCCTTAGAGGGCCAAAGGCCACCTTCAAACTAACACCAGGCACCTGGGCAGCTGACTTTACTTACCCCTGGAAACAGGCCATCATTTTTCCCAACTCCCTTTAGCAGGGCACCTGGCCACGGCCACCTACAATCCCGAACGGAACAGGATTTCTTCCAGATGCAAGCTGCCACAAGCAGGAAGCCAGGCTTCCCTTGGAGGGCCAAAGGCCTCCTAAAAACTGACATCAGGCACCTGGGCAGCTGACTTTACTTACCCCTGGAAACAGGCCATCCTTTGTGCCCAACTCCCTCTGCCGGGCACCAGGCCTCGGCTACCTACAATCGGAAACGGAACAGTATTTCTTCCAGAGGCAAGCTGCCACAAGCTGGAAGCCGGGCTTCCCATGGAGGAACAATTGCCATCCGCAAACTGACATCAGGCACCTGGGCAGCTGACGTTACTTACCCCTGGAAACAGGCCATCCTTTGTGCCCAGCTCCCTCTGTCGGGCACCTGGCCTCGGCCACCTACAATCTTAAACGAAACAGGATTTCTTCCAGATGCAAGCTGCCACAAACTGGAAGACTAGCTTCCCATGGAGGGCCAAAGGCCTCCTACAAACTGACATCAGGCACGTGTGCAGCTCACTTTATTTACCCCTGGAAACAGGCCATCCTTTGTTCCCAACTCCCTCTGCCGGGCACCTGGCCTCGGCCACCTACAATCCCGAACGGAACAGGATTTCTCCCAGATGCAAGGTGCCACAAACTGGAAGACTACCTTCCCTTAGCGGGCCAAAGGACTGCTACAAACTGACATCAGGCACCTTGGCAGCTGACTTTACTTACCCCTGGGAACAGGCCATCCTTTGTACCCAACTCCCCCTGCCGGGCACCAGGCCTCGGCCACCTACAATCCCAAACGGAACAGGATTTCTTGCAGATGCAAGCTGCCACATGCAGGAAGCCTGGCTTCCCATGGAGGAACAATCGCCACCTGCAAACTGACATCAGGCACCTGGGCAGCTGACTTTACTTACCCCTGGAAACAGGCCATCATTTGTGCCCAACTCCCTCTGCTGGGCACCAGGCCTTGGCCACCTACAATCCCAAACGGAACAGGATTTCTTCCAGATGCAAGCTGCCACAAGCTGGAAGACTTGCTTCCCTTGGAGGGCCAAAGGCCTCCTACAAACTGACATCAGGCACCTGGGCAGCTGACTTTTCTTACCTCTAAAAACAGGCCATCCTTTGTTCCCAACTCCCTATGCCGGGCCCCCGGCCTCAGCCACCTAAAATCTTGAACGGAACAGGATTTTTTCAAGATGCAAGTTGCCTTCAATAGGAAGACTAGCATCACTTGGGGGGCCATAGGCCTGCAACAAACTAACATCAGGCACCTGGGCAGCTGACTTTACTTACCCCTGGAAACAGGCCATCATTTGTGCCCAACTCCCTTTACCGGGCACTTGGCTCCGTGCACCTATAATCCTAAACGGAACAGGATTTCTTCCAGATGCAGGCTGCCACAGGTTGGAAGCCTGGCTTCCCTTGGAGAGCCAAAGGTCTACTACAAACAGAAATGAGGCACCTGGGCAGCTGAGTTTATTTACCCCTGGAAACAGGCCATCCTTTGTACCCAACTCCCTCTGCCGGGCAACAGGCCTCGGCCACCTACAATCCCGAACGGAACAGGATTTCTTCCAGATGCAAGCTGCCACAAGCAGGAAGCCTGGCTTCCCTTGGAGGGCCAAAGGCCTCCTACAAACTGACATCAGTTACCTGGGCAGATGACTTTACTTACCTCTGGAAACAGGCCATCCTTTGTTCCCAACTCCCTCAGCCGGGCACCAGGCCTCGGCCACCTACGATCCTAAACGGAACAGGATTTCTTCCAGATGCAAGCTGCCACAAACTGGAAGACTACCTTCCCTTATAGGGCCAAAGGCCTGCTACAAACTTACATCAGGCACCTGGGCAGCTGACTTTACTTACCCCTGGAAACAGGCCATCCTTTGTGCCCAACTCCCTCTGCCGGGAACCAGGCCTCAGCCACCTACAATCCCGAACGGAACAGAATTTCTTCCAGATGCAAGCTGCCACAAGCAGGAAGCGTGGCTTCCCATCGAGGGCCAAAGGCGTCCTACAAACTGACATCAGGCACCTGGGCAGCTGACTTTACTTACCTCTGGAAACAGGCCATCCTTTGTACCCAACACCGTCTGCCGGGCACCTGGCCTCGGCCACCTACAATCCCGAACGGAACAGGACTTCTTCCAGATGCATGCTGCCACGAACTGGAAGCCTGCCTTCCCTTGGAGGGCCAAAGGCCTCCTACAAACTGACATCAGGCACCTGGGCAGCTGACTTTACTTACCCCTGGAAACAGGCCATTCTTTGTTCCCCACTCCCTCAGCCGGGCACCCGGCTTCAGCCACCTACAATCTTGAACGGAACAGGATTTTTTCAAGATGCAAGCTACCTTGAAGAGGAAGACTAGCATCACTTGGGGGGCCATAGGCCTGCAACAAACTGACATCAGGCACCTGGGCAGCTGACTTTACTTACCCCTGGAAACAGGCCATCATCTGTTCCCAACTCCCTCTGCCGGGCACCTGGCCTCGTCCACCTACAATCCCGAACGGAACAGGATTTCTTCCAGATGCAAGCTGCCACAAACTGGAAGACTTGCTTCCCATGCAGGGCCAAAGGCCTCCTACAAACAGTCATCAGGCACCTGGGCAGATGACTTTACTTACCCCTGGAAACAGGCCATCATTTGTGCCCAACTCCCTCAGCCGGGCACCAGGCCTCGGCCACCTACGATCCTTAACGGTACAGGATTTCTTCCACATGCAAGCTACCACAAACTGGAAGACTACCTTCCCTTAGAGGGCCAAAGGCCTCCTACAAACTGACATCAGGAACCTGGGCAGCTAACTTTACTTACCCCTGGAAACAGGCCATCCTTTGTGCCCAACTCCCTCTGCCGGGCACCAGGCCTCGGCCACCTACAATCCAGAACGGAACAGGATTTCTTCCAGATGCAAGCTGCCACAAACTGGAAGACTTGCTTCCCTTGGAGGGCCAAAGGCCTCCTACAAACTGACATCAGGCACCTGGGCAGCTGACTTTACTTACCCCTGGAAACAGGCCATCATTTGTTCCCAACTCCCTCTGCCGGGCAACTGGCCTCGGCCACCTACAATCCCGAACGGAACAGGATTTCTTCCAGATGCAAGCTGCCACAAACTGGAAGACTACCTTCCCTTAGAGGGCCAAAGGCCTGCTACAAACTGACATCAGGCACCTGGGCAGCTGACTTTACTTACCCCTGGAAACAGGCCATCATTTTTGCCCAACTCCCTCTGCCGGGCACCTAGCCTCGGCAACCTACAATCCCGAACGGAACAGGATTTCTTCCAGATGCAAGCTGCCACAAACTGGAAGATTTGCTTCCCTTGGAGGGCCAAAGGCCTCCTAAAAACTGACATCAGGCACCTGGGCAGCTGACTTTACTTTCCTCAGGAAACAGGCCATCCTTTGTTCCCAACTCCCTCTGCCGGGCACCCGGCTTCAGCCACCTACAATCTTGAACGGAACAAGATTTTTTCAAGATGCAAGCTGCCACAAACTGGAAGACTTGCTTCCCTTGGAGGGCCAAAGGCCTCCTACAAACTGTCATCAGGCACCTGGGCAGCTGACTTTACTTACCCCTGGAAACAGGCCATCATTTGTGCCCAACTCCCTCAGCCGGGCACCAGGCCTCGGCCACCTACGATCCTTAACGGAACAGGATTTCTTCCACATGCAAGCTACCACAAACTGGAAGACTACCTTCCCTTAAAGGGCCAAAGGCCTCCTACAAACTGACACCAGGCACCTGGGCAGCTAACTTTACTTACCCCTGGAAACAGGCCATCCTTTCTGCCCAACTCCCTCTGCCGGGCACCAGGCCTCAGCCACCTACAATCCCGAACGGAACAGGATTGCTTCCAGATGCTGGCTGCCACAAGTTGGAAGCCTGGCTTCCCTTGGAGAGCCAAAGGTCTACTACAAACAGAAATGAGACACCTGGGCAGCTGAGTTTATTTACCCCTGGAAACAGGCCATCCTTTGTACCCAACTCCCTCTGCCGGGCAACAGGCCTCGGCCACCTACAATCCCGAACGGAACAGGATTTCTTCCAGATGCAAGCTGCCACAAGCAGGAAGCCTGGCTTCCCTTGGAGGGCCAAAGGCCTCCTACAAACTGACATCAGTTACCTGGGCAGATGACTTTACTTACCTCTGGAAACTGGCCATCCTTTGTTCCCAACTCCCTCAGCCGGGCACCAGGCCTCGGCCACCTACGATCCTAAACGGAACAGGATTTCTTCCAGATGCAAGCTGCCACAAACTGGAAGACTACCTTCCCTTATAGGGCCAAAGGCCTGCTACAAACTTACATCAGGCACCTGGGCAGCTGACTTTACTTACCCCTGGAAACAGGCCATCCTTTGTGCCCAACTCCCTCTGCCGGGAACCAGGCCTCAGCCACCTACAATCCCGAACGGAACAGAATTTCTTCCAGATGCAAGCTGCCACAAGCAGGAAGCGTGGCTTCCCATGGAGGGCCAAAGGCGTCCTAAAAAATGACATCAGGCACCTGGGCAGCTGACTTTACTTACCCCTGGAAACAGGCCATCCTTTGTACCCAACACCGTCTGCCGGGCACCTGGCCTCGGCCACCTACAATCCCGAACGGAACAGGACTTCTTCCAGATGCATGCTGCCACGAACTGGAAGCCTGGCTTCCCTTGGAGGGCCAAAGGCCTCCTACAAACTGACATCAGGCACCTGGGCAGCTGAGTTTATTTACCCCTGGAAACAGGCCATCATTTGTGCCCAACTCCCTCATCAGGGCACCTGGCTCCGGCCACCTTCAATCCCGAACGGAACAGGATTTTTTCAAGATGCAAGCTGCCTTGAACAGGAAGACTACCATCACTTGGGGGGGCATTAGCCTGTAACAAACTGACATCAGGCACCTGGGCAGCTGACTTTACTTACCCCTGGAAACAGGCCATCCTTTGTGCCCAACTCCCTCTGCCGGGCACCAGGCCTCGGCCACCTACAATCCTGAACGGAACAGGATTTCTTCCAGATGCAAGCTGCCACAAACTGGAAGACTTGCTTCCCTTGGAGGGCCAAAGGCCTCCTACAAACTGACATCAGGCACCTGGGCAGCTGACTTTACTTACCCCTGGAAACAGGCCATCATTTGTTCCCAACTCCCTCTGCCGGGCACCTGGCCTCGGCCACCTACAATCCCGAACGGAACAGGATTTCTTCCAGATGCAAGCTGCCACAAACTGGAAGACTACCTTCCCTTAGAGGGCCAAAGGCCTGCTACAAACTGACATCAGGCACCTGGGCAGCTGATGTTACTTACCCCTGGAAACAGGCCATCCTTTGTGCCCAGCTCCCTCTGCCGGGCACCTGTCCTCGGCCACCTACAATCTTAAACGGAACAGGATTTCTTCCAGATGCAAGCTGCCACAAACTGGAAGACTAGCTTCCCATGGAGGGCCAAAGGCCTCCTACAAACTGACATCAGGCACGTGGGCAGCTCACTTTATTTACCTCTGGAAACAGGCCATCCTTTGTTCCCAACTCCCTCTGCCGGGCACCTGGCCTCGGCCACCTACAATCCTGAACGGAACAGGATTTCTCCCAGATGCAAGGTGCCACAAACTGGAAGACTACCTTCCTTTAGCGGGCCAAAGGACTGCTACAAACTGACATCAGGCACCTTGGCAGCTGACTTTACTTACCCCTGGGTACAGGCCATCCTTTGTACCCAACTCCCTCTGCCGGGCACCAGGCCTCGGCCACCTACAGTCCCAAACGGAACAGGATTTCTTGCAGATGCAAGCTGCCACATGCAGGAAGCCTGGCTTCCCATGGAGGAACAATCGCCACCTGGAAACTGACATCAGGCACCTGGGCAGCTGACTTTACTTACCCCTGGAAACAGGCCATCATTTGTGCCCAACTCCCTCTGCCGGGCACCAGGCCTCGGCCGCCTACAATCCCAAACGGAACAGGATTTCTTCCAGATGCAAGCTGCCACAAGCTGGAAGCCTGGCTTCCCTTGGAGGGCCAAAGGCCTCCTACAAACTGACATCAGGCACCTGGGCAGCTGACTTTTCTTACCTCTAAAATCAGGCCATCCTTTGTTCCCAACTCCCTCTGCCGCGCCCCCGGCCTCAGCCACCTAAAATCTTGAACGGAACAGGATTTTTTCAAGATGCAATTTGCCTTCAATAGGAAGACTTGCATCACTTGGGGGGCCATAGGCCTGCAACAAACTAACATCAGGCACCTGGGCAGCTGACTTTACTTACCCCTGGAATCAGGCCATCCTTTGTGCCCAACTCCCTCTGCCGGGCACCTGGCCTCGGCCACCAACAATCCCATACGGAACAGGATTTCTTCCAGATGCAAGCTGCCACAAACTGGAAGACTAGCTTCCCATGGAGGGCCAAAGGCCTCCTAAAAACTGACATCAGGCACCTGGGCAGCTGACTTTACTTACCCCTGGAAACAGGCCATCCTTTGTGCCCAACTCCCTCTGCCGGGCACCTGGCCTCGGCCACCTACAATCCCATACGGAACAGGATTTCTTCCAGATGCAAGCTGCCACAAACTGGAAGACTAGCTTCCCATGGCGGGCCAAAGGCCTCCTACAAACTGACATCAGGCACCTGGGCAGCTGACTTTACTTAACCCTGGAAACAGGCCATCCTTTGTTCCCAACTCCCTCTGCCGGGCACCTGGCCTCGGCCACCTACAATCCCGAACAGAATAGGATTTCTTCCAGATGCAAGGTGCCACAAACTGGAAGACTACCTTCCGTTAGCGGGCCAAAGGCCTGCTACAAACTGACATCAGGCACCTGGGCAGCTGACTTTACTTACCACTGGAATCATGCCATCCTTTGTGCCCAACTCCCTCTGCCGGGCACCCGGCTCCGGCCATCTACAATCCCGAACGGAACAGGATTTCTTCCAGATGCAAGCTGCCACAAGCAGGAAGTCTGGCTTCCCTTGGAGGGCCAAAGGCCTCCTACAAACTGACATCAGGCACCTGGGTAGCTGACTTTACTTATTCCTAAAAATAGGCCATCCTTTGCGCCCAACTCCCTCTGTCGGGCAGCTGGTCTCGGACACCTACAATGCCGAACAGAACAGGATTTCTTCAAGATGCAAGATGCCACAAACTGGTAGACTTGCTTCCCTTGGAGGGCCAAAGGCCTCCTACAAACTGACACCAGGCACCTGGGCAGCTGACTTTACTTACCCCTGGAAACAGGCCATCCTTTTTGTCCATCTATCTCTGCCGGGCACCTGGAGACGGCCACCTACAATCTCGAGCAGAACAGGATTTCTTCCAGATGCAAGCTGCCACAAACTGGAAGACTAGCTTCCCTTAGAGGGCCAAAGGCCTCCTACAAGCTGACATCAGGCACCTGGGCAGCTGACTTTACTTACCTCTGGAAACAGGCCATCCTTTGCGCCCAACTCCCTCTGCCGGGCATCTGACCTCGGCCACCTACAGTCCCAAACAGAACAGGATTTCTTCCAGATGCAAGCTGCCACAAACTGGAAGACTGGCTTCCCATGGAGAGCCAAAGGCCTCCTACAAACTGACATCAGGCACCTGGGCAGCTGACTTTACTTACCCCTGGAAACAGGCCATCCTTTGTGCCCAACTCCCTCTGCCGGGCACGAGGCCTCGGCCACCTACGATCCCAAACGGAACAGGATTTCTCAAGATGCAAGCTGCCACAAGCTGGAAGCCTGGCTGCACTTGGAGGGTCAAAGGCCTCCTACAAACTGACATCAGGCACCTGGGCAGCTGACTTTACTTACCCCTGGAAACAGGCCATCCTTTGTCCCCAACTCCCTCTCCAGGGCACCTGGCCTCGGCCACCTACAATCCCGAGCAAAACAGGATTTCTTCCAGATGCAAGCTGCCACAAACTGGAAGACTTGCTTCCCTTGGAGGGCCAAAGGCCTCCTACAAACTGACATCAGGCACCTGGGCAGCTGACTTTACTTACCTCTGGAAACAGGCCATCGTCTTTGTCCAACTCCCTCTCCTGGGCACCTGGCCTCGGCCACCTACAATCCCGAACGGAACAGGATTTCTTCCAGATGCAAGCTGCCACAAACTGGAAGACTTGCTTCCCTTAGAGGGCAAAAGGCCTCCTACAAACTGACATCAGGCACCTGGGCAGCTGACTTTACTTACCCCTGGAAACAGGCCATCCTTTGTGCCCAACTCCCTCTGCCGGGCACCCGGCTCCGTGCACCTACAATCCCGAACGGAACAGGATTTCTTCCAGATGCAAGCTGCCACAAACTGGAAGACTAGCTTCCCATGGAGTGCCAAAGGCCTTCTACAAACTGACATCAGGCACCTGGGCAGCTGACTTTACTTACCCCTGGAAACAGGCCATCCTTTGTGCCCAACTCCCTCTGCCGGGCACCCGGCTCCGTGCACCTACAATCCTGAACGGAACAGGATTTCTTCCAGATGCAAGCTGCCACAAGCAGGAAGCCTGGCTTCCCTTGAAGGGCCAAAGGCCTCCTACAAACTGACATCAGGCACCTGGGCAGCTGACTTTACTTACTCTTAAAACAGGCCATCTTTTTTTCCAACCTCCCTCTGCCGGGCACCCGGCTCCGTGCACCTACAATCCCGAACGGAACAGGATTTTTTCCAGATGCAAGCTGCTACAAACAGGAAGACTAGCGTCCTGTAGAGGGCTAAATGCCTGCTACAAACTGAGATCAGGCACCTGGGCAGCTGACTTTACTTACCCCTGGAAACAGGCCATCATTTGTGCCCAACTCCCTCTGCCGGGCACCGGGCCTCGGCCACCTACGATCCTGAACGGAACAGGATTTCTTCCAGATGCAAGCTGCCACAACCTGGAAGCCTGGCTTCCCTTTGAAGGCCAAAGGCCTCCTACAAACTGAAATCAGGCACCAGGGCAGCTGACTTTACTTATTCCTAAAAACAGGCCATCCTTTGCGCCCAACTCCCTCTCCAGGGCACCTGGCCTCGGCCACCTACAATCCCGAACGGAACAGCATTTCTTCCAGATGCAAGCTGCCACAAACTTTTAAACTTGCTTCCCTTAGAGGGCCAAAGGCCACCTTCAAACTAACACCAGGCACCTGGGCAGCTGACTTTACTTACCCCTGGAAACAGGCCATCATTTTTCCCAACTCCCATTAGCAGGGCACCTGGCCACGGCCACCTACAATCCCGAACGGAACAGGATTTCTTCCAGATGCAAGCTGCCACAAGCAGGAAGCCAGGCTTCCCTTGGAGGGCCAAAGGCCTCCTAAAAACTGACATCAGGCACCTGGGCAGCTGACTTTACTTACCCCTGGAAACAGGCCATCCTTTGTGCCCAACTCCCTCTGCCGGGCACCAGGCCTCGGCTACCTACAATCGGAAACGGAACAGTATTTCTTCCAGAGGCAAGCTGCCACAAGCTGGAAGCCGGGCTTCCCATGGAGGAACAATTGCCATCCGCAAACTGACATCAGGCACCTGGGCAGCTGACGTTACTTACCCCTGGAAACAGGCCATCCTTTGTGCCCAGCTCCCTCTGCCGGGCACCTGGCCTCGGCCACCTACAATCTTAAACGAAACAGGATTTCTTCCAGATGCAAGCTGCCACAAACTGGAAGACTAGCTTCCCATGGAGGGCCAAAGGCCTCCTACAAACTGACATCAGGCACGTGTGCAGCTCACTTTATTTACCCCTGGAAACAGGCCATCCTTTGTTCCCAACTCCCTCTGCCGGGCACCTGGCCTCGGCCACCTACAATCCCGAACGGAACAGGATTTCTCCCAGATGCAAGGTGCCACAAACTGGAAGACTACCTTCCCTTAGCGGGCCAAAGGACTGCTACAAACTGACATCAGGCACCTTGGCAGCTGACTTTACTTACCCCTGGGTACAGGCCATCCTTTGTACCCAACTCCCTCTGCCGGGCACCAGGCCTCGGCCACCTACAGTCCCAAACGGAACAGGATTTCTTGCAGATGCAAGCTGCCACATGCAGGAAGCCTGGCTTCCCATGGAGGAACAATCGCCACCTGCAAACTGACATCAGGCACCTGGGCAGCTGACTTTACTTACCCCTGGAAACAGGCCATCATTTGTGCCCAACTCCCTCTGCCGGGCACCAGGCCTCGGCCGCCTACAATCCCAAACGGAACAGGATTTCTTCCAGATGCAAGCTGCCACAAGCTGGAAGCCTGGCTTCCCTTGGAGGGCCAAAGGCCTCCTACAAACTGACATCAGGCACCTGGGCAGCTGACTTTTCTTACCTCTAAAATCAGGCCATCCTTTGTTCCCAACTCCCTCTGCCGCGCCCCCGGCCTCAGCCACCTAAAATCTTGAACGGAACCGGATTTTTTCAAGATGCAATTTGCCTTCAATAGGAAGACTTGCATCACTTGGAGGGTCAAAGGCCTCCTACAAACTGACATCAGGCACCTGGGCAGCTGACTTTACTTACCCCTGGAAACAGGCCATCCTTTGTCCCCAACTCCCTCTCCAGGGCACCTGGCCTCGGCCACCTACAATCCCGAGCAAAACAGGATTTCTTCCAGATGCAAGCTGCCACAAACTGGAAGACTTGCTTCCCTTGGAGGGCCAAAGGCCTCCTACAAACTGACATCAGGCACCTGGGCAGCTGACTTTACTTACCTCTGGAAACAGGCCATCGTCTTTGTCCAACTCCCTCTCCTGGGCACCTGGCCTCGGCCACCTACAATCCCGAACGGAACAGGATTTCTTCCAGATGCAAGCTGCCACAAACTGGAAGACTTGCTTCCCTTAGAGGGCAAAAGGCCTCCTACAAACTGACATCAGGCACCTGGGCAGCTGACTTTACTTACCCCTGGAAACAGGCCATCCTTTGTGCCCAACTCCCTCTGCCGGGCACCCGGCTCCGTGCACCTACAATCCCGAACGGAACAGGATTTCTTCCAGATGCAAGCTGCCACAAACTGGAAGACTAGCTTCCCATGGAGGGCCAAAGGCCTTCTACAAACTGACATCAGGCACCTGGGCAGCTGACTTTACTTACCCCTGGAAACAGGCCATCCTTTGTGCCCAACTCCCTCTGCCGGGCACCCGGCTCCGTGCACCTACAATCCTGAACGGAACAGGATTTCTTCCAGATGCAAGCTGCCACAAGCAGGAAGCCTGGCTTCCCTTGAAGGGCCAAAGGCCTCCTACAAACTGACATCAGGCACCTGGGCAGCTGACTTTACTTACTCTTAAAACAGGCCATCTTTTTTTCCAACCTCCCTCTGCCGGGCACCCGGCTCCGTGCACCTACAATCCCGAACGGAACAGGATTTTTTCCAGATGCAAGCTGCTACAAACAGGAAGACTAGCGTCCTGTAGAGGGCTAAATGCCTGCTACAAACTGAGATCAGGCACCTGGGCAGCTGACTTTACTTACCCCTGGAAACAGGCCATCATTTGTGCCCAACTCCCTCTGCCGGGCACCGGGCCTCGGCCACCTACGATCCTGAACGGAACAGGATTTCTTCCAGATGCAAGCTGCCACAACCTGGAAGCCTGGCTTCCCTTTGAAGGCCAAAGTCCTCCTACAAACTGAAATCAGGCACCAGGGCAGCTGACGTTACTTATTCCTAAAAACAGGCCATCCTTTGCGCCCAACTCCCTCTCCAGGGCACCTGGCCTCGGCCACCTACAATCCCGAACGGAACAGCATTTCTTCCAGATGCAAGCTGCCACAAACTTTTAAACTTGCTTCCCTTAGAGGGCCAAAGGCCACCTTCAAACTAACACCAGGCACGTGGGCAGCTGACTTTACTTACCCCTGGAAACAGGCCATCATTTTTCCCAACTCCCATTAGCAGGGCACCTGGCCACGGCCACCTACAATCCCGAACGGAACAGGATTTCTTCCAGATGCAAGCTGCCACAAGCAGGAAGCCAGGCTTCCCTTGGAGGGCCAAAGGCCTCCTAAAAACTGACATCAGGCACCTGGGCAGCTGACTTTACTTACCCCTGGAAACAGGCCATCCTTTGTGCCCAACTCCCTCTGCCGGGCACCAGGCCTCGGCTACCTACAATCGGAAACGGAACAGTATTTCTTCCAGAGGCAAGCTGCCACAAGCTGGAAGCCGGGCTTCCCATGGAGGAACAATTGCCATCCGCAAACTGACATCAGGCACCTGGGCAGCTGACGTTACTTACCCCTGGAAACAGGCCATCCTTTGTGCCCAGCTCCCTCTGCCGGGCACCTGGCCTCGGCCACCTACAATCTTAAACGAAACAGGATTTCTTCCAGATGCAAGCTGCCACAAACTGGAAGACTAGCTTCCCATGGAGGGCCAAAGGCCTCCTACAAACTGACATCAGGCACGTGGGCAGCTCACTTTATTTACCCCTGGAAACAGGCCATCCTTTGTTCCCAACTCCCTCTGCCGGGCACCTGGCCTCGGCCACCTACAATCCCGAACGGAACAGGATTTCTCCCAGATGCAAGGTGCCACAAACTGGAAGACTACCTTCCCTTAGCGGGCCAAAGGACTGCTACAAACTGACATCAGGCACCTTGGCAGCTGACTTTACTTACCCCTGGGTACAGGCCATCCTTTGTACCCGACTCCCTCTGCCGGGCACCAGGCCTCGGCCACCTACAGTCCCAAACGGAACAGGATTTCTTGCAGATGCAAGCTGCCACATGCAGGAAGCCTGGCTTCCCATGGAGGAACAATCGCCACCTGCAAACCTGACATCAGGCACCTGGGCAGCTGACTTTACTTACCCCTGGAAACAGGCCATCATTTGTGCCCAACTCCCTCTGCCGGGCACCAGGCCTCGGCCGCCTACAATCCCAAACGGAACAGGATTTCTTCCAGATGCAAGCTGCCACAAGCTGGAAGCCTGGCTTCCCTTGGAGGGCCAAAGGCCTCCTACAAACTGACATCAGGCACCTGGGCAGCTGACTTTTCTTACCTCTAAAATCAGGCCATCCTTTGTTCCCAACTCCCTCTGCCGCGCCCCCGGCCTCAGCCACCTAAAATCTTGAACGGAACAGGATTTTTTCAAGATGCAATTTGCCTTCAATAGGAAGACTTGCATCACTTTGGGGGCCATAGGCCTGCAACAAACTAACATCAGGCACCTGGGCAGCTGACTTTACTTACCCCTGGAATCAGGCCATCCTTTGTGCCCAACTCCCTCTGCCGGGCACCTGGCCTCGGCCACCAACAATCCCATACGGAACAGGATTTCTTCCAGATGCAAGCTGCCACAAACTGGAAGACTAGCTTCCCATGGAGGGCCAAAGGCCTCCTAAAAACTGACATCAGGCACCTGGGCAGCTGACTTTACTTACCCCTGGAAACAGGCCATCCTTTGTGCCCAACTCCCTCTGCCGGGCACCTGGCCTCGGCCACCTACAATCCCATACGGAACAGGATTTCTTCCAGATGCAAGCTGCCACAAACTGGAAGACTAGCTTCCCATGGCGGGCCAAAGGCCTCCTACAAACTGACATCAGGCACCTGGGCAGCTGACTTTACTTAACCCTGGAAACAGGCCATCCTTTGTTCCCAACTCCCTCTGCCGGGCACCTGGCCTCGGCCACCTACAATCCCGAACAGAATAGGATTTCTTCCAGATGCAAGGTGCCACAAACTGGAAGACTACCTTCCGTTAGCGGGCCAAAGGCCTGCTACAAACTGACATCAGGCACCTGGGCAGCTGACTTTACTTACCACTGGAATCATGCCATCCTTTGTGCCCAACTCCCTCTGCCGGGCACCCGGCTCCGGCCATCTACAATCCCGAACGGAACAGGATTTCTTCCAGATGCAAGCTGCCACAAGCAGGAAGTCTGGCTTCCCTTGGAGGGCCAAAGGCCTCCTACAAACTGACATCAGGCACCTGGGTAGCTGACTTTACTTATTCCTAAAAATAGGCCATCCTTTGCGCCCAACTCCCTCTGTCGGGCAGCTGGTCTCGGACACCTACAATGCCGAACAGAACAGGATTTCTTCAAGATGCAAGATGCCACAAACTGGTAGACTTGCTTCCCTTGGAGGGCCAAAGGCCTCCTACAAACTGACACCAGGCACCTGGGCAGCTGACTTTACTTACCCCTGGAAACAGGCCATCCTTTTTGTCCATCTATCTCTGCCGGGCACCTGGAGACGGCCACCTACAATCTCGAGCAGAACAGGATTTCTTCCAGATGCAAGCTGCCACAAACTGGAAGACTAGCTTCCCTTAGAGGGCCAAAGGCCTCCTACAAGCTGACATCAGGCACCTGGGCAGCTGACGTTACTTACCTCTGGAAACAGGCCATCCTTTGCGCCCAACTCCCTCTGCCGGGCATCTGACCTCGGCCACCTACAGTCCCAAACAGAACAGGATTTCTTCCAGATGCAAGCTGCCACAAACTGGAAGACTGGCTTCCCATGGAGAGCCAAAGGCCTCCTACAAACTGACATCAGGCACCTGGGCAGCTGACTTTACTTACCCCTGGAAACAGGCCATCCTTTGTGCCCAACTCCCTCTGCCGGGCACGAGGCCTCGGCCACCTACGATCCCAAACGGAACAGGATTTCTCAAGATGCAAGCTGCCACAAGCTGGAAGCCTGGCTGCACTTGGAGGGTCAAAGGCCTCCTACAAACTGACATCAGGCACCTGGGCAGCTGACTTTACTTACCCCTGGAAACAGGCCATCCTTTGTCCCCAACTCCCTCTCCAGGGCACCTGGCCTCGGCCACCTACAATCCCGAGCAAAACAGGATTTCTTCCAGATGCAAGCTGCCACAAACTGGAAGACTTGCTTCCCTTGGAGGGCCAAAGGCCTCCTACAAACTGACATCAGGCACCTGGGCAGCTGACTTTACTTACCTCTGGAAACAGGCCATCGTCTTTGTCCAACTCCCTCTCCTGGGCACCTGGCCTCGGCCACCTACAATCCCGAACGGAACAGGATTTCTTCCAGATGCAAGCTGCCACAAACTGGAAGACTTGCTTCCCTTAGAGGGCAAAAGGCCTCCTACAAACTGACATCAGGCACCTGGGCAGCTGACTTTACTTACCCCTGGAAACAGGCCATCCTTTGTGCCCAACTCCCTCTGCCGGGCACCCGGCTCCGTGCACCTACAATCCCGAACGGAACAGGATTTCTTCCAGATGCAAGCTGCCACAAACTGGAAGACTAGCTTCCCATGGAGGGCCAAAGGCCTTCTACAAACTGACATCAGGCACCTGGGCAGCTGACTTTACTTACCCCTGGAAACAGGCCATCCTTTGTGCCCAACTCCCTCTGCCGGGCACCCGGCTCCGTGCACCTACAATCCTGAACGGAACAGGATTTCTTCCAGATGCAAGCTGCCACAAGCAGGAAGCCTGGCTTCCCTTGAAGGGCCAAAGGCCTCCTACAAACTGACATCAGGCACCTGGGCAGCTGACTTTACTTACTCTTAAAACAGGCCATCTTTTTTTCCAACCTCCCTCTGCCGGGCACCCGGCTCCGTGCACCTACAATCCCGAACGGAACAGGATTTTTTCCAGATGCAAGCTGCTACAAACAGGAAGACTAGCGTCCTGTAGAGGGCTAAATGCCTGCTACAAACTGAGATCAGGCACCTGGGCAGCTGACTTTACTTACCCCTGGAAACAGGCCATCATTTGTGCCCAACTCCCTCTGCCGGGCACCGGGCCTCGGCCACCTACGATCCTGAACGGAACAGGATTTCTTCCAGATGCAAGCTGCCACAACCTGGAAGCCTGGCTTCCCTTTGAAGGCCAAAGGCCTCCTACAAACTGAAATCAGGCACCAGGGCAGCTGACTTTACTTATTCCTAAAAACAGGCCATCCTTTGCGCCCAACTCCCTCTCCAGGGCACCTGGCCTCGGCCACCTACAATCCCGAACGGAACAGCATTTCTTCCAGATGCAAGCTGCCACAAACTTTTAAACTTGCTTCCCTTAGAGGGCCAAAGGCCACCTTCAAACTAACACCAGGCACCTGGGCAGCTGACTTTACTTACCCCTGGAAACAGGCCATCATTTTTCCCAACTCCCATTAGCAGGGCACCTGGCCACGGCCACCTACAATCCCGAACGGAACAGGATTTCTTCCAGATGCAAGCTGCCACAAGCAGGAAGCCAGGCTTCCCTTGGAGGGCCAAAGGCCTCCTAAAAACTGACATCAGGCACCTGGGCAGCTGACTTTACTTACCCCTGGAAACAGGCCTTCCTTTGTGCCCAACTCCCTCTGCCGGGCACCAGGCCTCGGCTACCTACAATCGGAAACGGAACAGTATTTCTTCCAGAGGCAAGCTGCCACAAGCTGGAAGCCGGGCTTCCCATGGAGGAACAATTGCCATCCGCAAACTGACATCAGGCACCTGGGCAGCTGACGTTACTTACCCCTGGAAACAGGCCATCCTTTGTGCCCAGCTCCCTCTGCCGGGCACCTGGCCTCGGCCACCTACAATCTTAAACGAAACAGGAATTTCTTCCAGATGCAAGCTGCCACAAACTGGAAGACTAGCTTCCCATGGAGGGCCAAAGGCCTCCTACAAACTGACATCAGGCACGTGTGCAGCTCACTTTATTTACCCCTGGAAACAGGCCATCCTTTGTTCCCAACTCCCTCTGCCGGGCACCTGGCCTCGGCCACCTACAATCCGAACGGAACAGGATTTCTCCCAGATGCAAGGTGCCACAAACTGGAAGACTACCTTCCCTTAGTGGGCCAAAGGACTGCTACAAACTGACATCAGGCACCTTGGCAGCTGACTTTACTTACCCCTGGGAACAGGCCATCCTTTGTACCCAACTCCCCCTGCCGGGCACCAGGCCTCGGCCACCTACAATCCCAAACGGAACAGGATTTCTTGCAGATGCAAGCTGCCACATGCAGGAAGCCTGGCTTCCCATGGAGGAACAATCGCCACCTGCAAACTGACATCAGGCACCTGGGCAGCTGACTTTACTTACCCCTGGAAACAGGCCATCATTTGTGCCCAACTCCCTCTGCTGGGCACCAGGCCTTGGCCACCTACAATCCCAAACGGAACAGGATTAATTCCAGATGCAAGCTGCCACAAGCTGGAAGCCTGGCTTCCCTTGGAGGGCCAAAGGCCTCCTACAAACTGACATCAGGCACCTGGGCAGCTGACTTTTCTTACCTCTAAAAACAGGCCATCCTTTGTTCCCAACTCCCTCTGCCGGGCCCCCGGCCTCAGCCACCTAAAATCTTGAACGGAACAGGATTTTTTCAAGATGCAAGTTGCCTTCAATAGGAAGACTAGCATCACTTGGGGGGCCATAGGCCTGCAACAAACTAACATCAGGCACCTGGGCAGCTGACTTTACTTACCCCTGGAAACAGGCCATCATTTGTGCCCAACTCCCTTTACCGGGCACTTGGCTCCGTGCACCTATAATCCTAAACGGAACAGGATTTCTTCCAGATGCAATCTGCCACAAGCAGGAAGCCTGGCTTCCCATGGAGGGCCAAAGACCTCCTACAAAATGACATCAGGCACCTGGGCAGCTGACTTTACTTACCCCTGGAAACAGGCCATCATTTGTTCCCAACTCCCTCTGCCGGGCACCTGGCCTCGGCTACCTACAATCCCGAACGGAACAGGATTTCTTCCAGATGCAAGCTGCCACAAACTGGAAGACTACCTTCCCTTAGAGGGCCAAAGGCCTGCTACAAACTGACATCAGGCACCTGGGCAGCTGACTTTACTTACCCCTGGAAACAGGCCATCATTTGTGCCCAACTCCCTCTGCCGGGCACCTAGCCTCGGCAACCTACAATCCCGAACGGAACAGGATTTCTTCCAGATGCAACCTGCCACAAACTGGAAGACTTGCTTCCCTTGGAGGGCCAAAGGCCTCCTAAAAACTGACATCAGGAACCTGGGCAGCTGACTTTACTTTCCTCAGGAAACAGGCCATCCTTTGTTCCCAACTCCCTCTGCCGGGCACCCGGCTTCAGCCACCTACAATCTTGAACGGAACAAGATTTTTTCAAGATGCAAGCTGCCACAAACTGGAAGACTTGCTTCCCTTGGAGGGCCAAAGGCCTCCTACAAACTGTCATCAGGCACCTGGGCAGCTGACTTTACTTACCCCTGGAAACAGGGCATCATTTGTGCCCAACTCCCTCAGCCGGGCACCAGGCCTCGGCCACCTACGATCCTTAACGGAACAGGATTTCTTCCACATGCAAGCTACCACAAACTGGAAGACTACCTTCCCTTAAAGGGCCAAAGGCCTCCTACAAACTGACACCAGGCACCTGGGCAGCTAACTTTACTTACCCCTGGAAACAGGCCATCCTTTCTGCCCAACTCCCTCTGCCGGGCACCAGGCCTCAGCCACCTACAATCCCGAACGGAACAGGATTGCTTCCAGATGCAGGCTGCCACAAGTTGGAAGCCTGGCTTCCCTTGGAGAGCCAAAGGTCTACTACAAACAGAAATGAGGCACCTGGGCAGCTGAGTTTATTTACCCCTGGAAACAGGCCATCCTTTGTACCCAACTCCCTCTGCCGGGCAACAGGCCTCGGCCACCTACAATCCCGAACGGAACAGGATTTCTTCCAGATGCAAGCTGCCACAAGCAGGAAGCCTGGCTTCCCTTGGAGGGCCAAAGGCCTCCTACAAACTGACATCAGTTACCTGGGCAGATGACTTTACTTACCTCTGGAAACAGGCCATCCTTTGTTCCCAACTCCCTCAGCCGGGCACCAGGCCTCGGCCACCTACGATCCTAAACGGAACAGGATTTCTTCCAGATGCAAGCTGCCACAAACTGGAAGACTACCTTCCCTTATAGGGCCAAAGGCCTGCTACAAACTTACATCAGGCACCTGGGCAGCTGACTTTACTTACCCCTGGAAACAGGCCATCCTTTGTGCCCAACTCCCTCTGCCGGGAACCAGGCCTCAGCCACCTACAATCCCGAACGGAACAGAATTTCTTCCAGATGCAAGCTGCCACAAGCAGGAAGCGTGGCTTCCCATCGAGGGCCAAAGGCGTCCTACAAACTGACATCAGGCACCTGGGCAGCTGACTTTACTTACCTCTGGAAACAGGCCATCCTTTGTACCCAACACCGTCTGCCGGGCACCTGGCCTCGGCCACCTACAATCCCGAACGGAACAGGACTTCTTCCAGATGCATGCTGCCACGAACTGGAAGCCTGCCTTCCCTTGGAGGGCCAAAGGCCTCCTACAAACTGACATCAGGCACCTGGGCAGCTGACTTTACTTACCCCTGGAAACAGGCCATTCTTTGTTCCCCACTCCCTCAGCCGGGCACCCGGCTTCAGCCACCTACAATCTTGAACGGAACAGGATTTTTTCAAGATGCAAGCTACCTTGAAGAGGAAGACTAGCATCACTTGGGGGGCCATAGGCCTGCAACAAACTGACATCAGGCACCTGGGCAGCTGACTTTACTTACCCCTGGAAACAGGCCATCATCTGTTCCCAACTCCCTCTGCCGGGCACCTGGCCTCGTCCACCTACAATCCCGAACGGAACAGGATTTCTTCCAGATGCAAGCTGCCACAAACTGGAAGACTTGCTTCCCATGGAGGGCCAAAGGCCTCCTACAAACAGTCATCAGGCACCTGGGCAGCTGACTTTACTTACCCCTGGAAACAGGCCATCATTTGTGCCCAACTCCCTCAGCCGGGCACCAGGCCTCGGCCACCTACGATCCTTAACGGTACAGGATTTCTTCCACATGCAAGCTACCACAAACCGGAAGACTACCTTCCCTTAGAGGGCCAAAGGCCTCCTACAAACTGACATCAGGAACCTGGGCAGCTAACTTTACTTACCCCTGGAAACAGGCCATCCTTTGTGCCCAACTCCCTCTGCCGGGCACCAGGCCTCGGCCACCTACAATCCTGAACGGAACAGGATTTCTTCCAGATGCAAGCTGCCACAAACTGGAAGACTTGCTTCCCTTGGAGGGCCAAAGGCCTCCTACAAACTGACATCAGGCACCTGGGCAGCTGACTTTACTTACCCCTGGAAACAGGCCATCATTTGTTCCCAACTCCCTCTGCCGGGCACCTGGCCTCGGCCACCTACAATCCCGAACGGAACAGGATTTCTTCCAGATGCAAGCTGCCACAAACTGGAAGACTACCTTCCCTTAGAGGGCCAAAGGCCTGCTACAAACTGACATCAGGCACCTGGGCAGCTGACTTTACTTACCCCTGGAAACAGGCCATCATTTGTGCCCAACTCCCTCTGCCGGGCACCTAGCCTCGGCAACCTACAATCCCGAACGGAACAGGATTTCTTCCAGATGCAAGCTGCCACAAACTGGAAGACTTGCTTCCCTTGGAGGGCCAAAGGCCTACTACAAACTGACATCAGGCACCTGGGCAGCTGACTTTACTTTCCTCAGGAAACAGGCCATCCTTTGTTCCCAACTCCCTCTGCCGGGCACCCGGCTTCAGCCACCTACAATCTTGAACGGAACAAGATTTTTTCAAGATGCAAGCTGCCACAAGCAGGAAGCCTGGCTTCCCATGGAGGAACAATTGCCACCTGCGAACTGACATCAGGCACCTGGGCAGCTGACTTTACTTACCCCTGGATACAGGCCATCCTTTGTGCCCAACTCCCTCTGCCGGGCAACAGGCCTCGGCCACCTACAATCCCGAACGGAACAGGATTTCTTCCAGATGCAAGCTGCCACAAGCAGGAAGCCTGGCTTCCCTTGGAGGGCCAAAGGCCTCCTACAAACTGACATCAGGCACCTGGGCAGATGACTTTACCTACCTCTGGAAACAGGCCATCCTTTGTTCCCAACTCCCTCAGCCGGGCACCAGGCCTCGGCCAACTACGATCCTAAACGGAACAGGATTTCTTCCAGATGCAAGCTGCCACAAATTGGAAGACTACCTTCCCTTATAGGGCCAAAGGCCTGCTACAAACTTACATCAGGCACCTGGGCAGCTGACTTTACTTACCCCTGGAAACAGGCCATCATCTGTTCCCAACTCCCTCTGCCGGGCACCTGGCCTCGTCCACCTACAATCCCGAACGGAACAGGATTTCTTCCAGATGCAAGCTGCCACAAACTGGAAGACATGCTTCCCATGGAGGGCCAAAGGCCTCCTACAAACTGTCATCAGGCACCTGGGCAGCTGACTTTACTTACCCCTGGAAACAGGCCATCATTTGTGCCCAACTCCCTCTGCCAGGCACCAGGCCTCGGCCACCTACGATCCTTAACGGTACAGGATTTCTTCCACATGCAAGCTACCACAAACTGGAAGACTACCTTCCCATGGAGGGCCAAAGGCCTCCTGCAGACTGACATCAGGCACCTGGGCAGCTGACTTTACTTACCCCTGGAAACAGGCCATCCTTTGTGCCAAACTCCCTCTGCCGGTCACCTGGCCTAGGCTACCTACAATCCTGAACGGAACAGGATTTCTTCCAGATGCAAGCTGCCACAAACTGGAAGGCTAGCTTCCCATGGAGAGCCAAAGGCCTACTACAAACTGACATCAGGCACCTGGGCAGCTGACTTTATTTACCCCTGGAAACAGGCCATCCTTTGTGCCCAACTCCCTCTGCCGGGCACCAGGCCTCGGCCACCTGCAATCCGAAACGGAACAGGATTTCTTAAAGATGCAAGCTGCCACAAACTGGAAGCCTGGCTTCCCTTGGAGAGCCAAAGGCCTCCTACAAACTGACATCAGGCACCTGGGCAGCTGAGTTTATTTACCCCTGGAAACAGGCCATCATTTGTGCCTAACTCCCTCATGAGGGCACCTGGCTCCAGCCACCTTCAATCCCGAACGGAACAGGATTTCTTCAAGATGCAAGCTGCCACAAGCAGGAAGCCTGGCTTCCCATGGAGGAACAATTGCCACCTGCAAACTGACATCAGGCACCTGGGCAGCTGACTTTACTTACCCCTGGAAACAGGCCATCCTTTGTGCTCAACTCCCTCTGCCGGGCACCAGGCCTCAGCCACCTACAATCCCAAACGGAACAGGATTGCTTCCAGATGAAGGCTGCCACAAGTTGGAAGCCTGGCTTCCCTTGGAGAGCCAAAGGTCTACTA
Organism: Chamaea fasciata; assembly: GCF_029207755.1. Taxonomy (NCBI): domain Eukaryota; kingdom Metazoa; phylum Chordata; class Aves; order Passeriformes; family Sylviidae; genus Chamaea; species Chamaea fasciata. The sequence continues at coordinate 5,802 of NW_027095128.1, read as the reverse complement.
CAAACAGACATGAGGCACCTGGGCAGCTGAGTTTATTTACCCCTGGAAACAGGCCATCCTTTGTACCCAACTCCCTCAGCAGGGCACCTGGCTCCGGCCACCTACAATCCCGAACGGAACAGGATTTCTTCCAGAAGCAAGCTGCCACAAGCAGGAAGCCTGGCTTCCCATGGAGGAACAATTGCCACCTGCAAACTGACATCAGGCACCTGGGCAGCTGACTTTACTTACCCCTGGATACAGGCCATCCTTTGTGCCCAACTCCCTCTGCCGGGCACCAGGCCTCGGCCACCTACAATCCCGAACGGAACAGGATTTCTTCCAGATGCAAGCTGCCACAAGCAGGAAGCCTGGCATCCCATGGAGGGCCAAAGGCCTCCTACAAAGTGACATCAGGCACCTGGGCAGCTGACTTTACTTGCCCCTGGAAACAGGCCATCATTTGTGTCCAACTCCCTCTGCCGGGCACCAGGCGTCGGCCACCTACAATCCCGAACGGAACAGGATTTCTTCCAGATGCAAGGTGCCACAAACAGGAAGACTACCTTCCCTTAGAGGGCCAAAGGCCTCCTGCAGACTGACATCAGGCACCTGGGCAGCTGACTTTACTTACCCCTGGAAACAGGCCATCCTTTGTGCCAAACTCCCTCTGCCGGGCACCTGGCCTTGTCCACCTACAATCCCGAACGGAACAGGATTTCTTCCAGATGCAAGCTGCCACAAACTGGAAGACTTGCTTCCCTTGGAGGGCCAAAGGCCTCCTACAAACTGACATCAGGCACCTGGGCAGCTGACTTTATTTACCCCTGGAAACAGGCCATCCTTTGTGCCCAACTCCCTCTGCCGGGCACCAGGCCTCGGTCACCTACAATCCGAAACGGAACAGGATTTCTTCCAGATGCAAGCTGCCACAAGCTGGAAGACTAGCTTCCTTAAGAGGGCCAAAGGCCTTCTACAAACTGACATCAGGCACCTGGGCAGCTGACTTTACTTACCCCTGGAAACAGGCCATCATTTGTTCCCAACTCCCTCTGCCGGGCACCTGGCCTCGGCCACCTACAATCCCGAACGGAACAGGATTTCTTCCAGATGCAAGCTGCCACAAACTGGAAGACTACCTTCCCTTAGAGGGCCAAAGGCCTGCTACAAACTGACATCAGGCACCTGGGCAGGTGACTTTACTTACCCCTGGAAACAGGCCATCATTTGTGCCCAACTCCCTCTGCCGGGCACCTAGCCTCGGCAACCTACAATCCCGAACGGAACAGGATTTCTTCCAGATGCAAGCTGCCACAAACTGGAAGACTTGCTTCCCTTGGAGGGCCAAAGGTCTCCTAAAAACTGACATCAGGCACCTGGGCAGCTGACTATATTTTCCTCAGGAAACAGGCCATCCTTTGTTCCCAACTCCCTCTGCCGGGCACCCGGCTTCAGCCACCTACAATCTTGAACGGAACAAGATTTTTTCAAGATGCAAGCTGCCACAAACTGGAAGACTTGCTTCCCTTGGAGGGCCAAAGGCCTCCTACAAACTGTCATCAGGCACCTGGGCAGCTGACTTTACTTACCCCTGGAAACAGGCCATCATTTGTGCCCAACTCCCTCAGCCGGGCACCAGGCCTCGGCCACCTACGATCCTTAACGGAACAGGATTTCTTCCACATGCAAGCTACCACAAACTGGAAGACTACCTTCCCTTAAAGGGCCAAAGGCCTCCTACAAACTGACACCAGGCACCTGGGCAGCTAACTTTACTTACCCTTGGAAACAGGCCATCCTTTCTGCCCAACTCCCTCTGCCGGGCACCAGGCCTCAGCCACCTACAATCCCGAACGGAACAGGATTTCTTCCAGATGCAGGCTGCCACAAGTTGGAAGCCTGGCATCCCTTGGAGAGCCAAAGGTCTACTACAAACAGAAATGAGGCACCTGGGCAGCTGAGTTTATTTACCCCTGGAAACAGGCCATCCTTTGTACCCAACTCCCTCAGCAGGGCACCTGGCTCCGGCCACCTACAATCCCGAACGGAACAGGATTTCTTCCAGATGCAAGCTGCCACAAGCAGGAAGCCTGGCTTCCCATGGAGGAACAATTGCCACCTGCAAACTGACATCAGGCACCTGGGCAGCTGACTTTACTTACCCCTGGATACAGGCCATCCTTTGTGCCCAACTCCCTCTGCCGGGCAACAGGCCTCGGCCACCTACAATCCCGAACGGAACAGGATTTCTTCCAGATGCAAGCTGCCACAAGCAGGAAGCCTGGCTTCCCTTGGAGGCCCAAAGGCCTCCTACAAACTGACATCAGGCACCTGGGCAGCTGACTTTACTTACCTCTGGAAACAGGCCATCCTTTGTTCCCAACTCCCTCAGCCGGGCACCAGGCCTCGGCCACCTACTATCCTAAACGGAACAGGATTTCTTCCAGATGCAAGCTGCCACAAATTGGAAGACTACCTTCCCTTATAGGGCCAAAGGCCTGCTACAAACTTACATCAGGCACCTGGGCAGCTGACTTTACTTACCCCTGGAAACAGGCCATTCTTTGTTCCCCTCTCCCTCAGCCGGGCACCCGGCTTCAGCCACCTACAATCTTGAACGGAACAGGATTTTTTCAAGATGCAAGCTACCTTGAAGAGGAAGACTAGCATCACTTGGGGGGCCATAGGCCGGCAACAAACTGACATCAGGCACCTGGGCAGCTGACTTTACTTACCCCTGGAAACAGGCCATCATCTGTTCCCAACTCCCTCTGCCGGGCACCTGGCCTCGTCCACCTACAATCCCGAACGGAACAGGATTTCTTCCAGATGCAAGCTGCCACAAACTGGAAGACTTGCTTCCCATGGAGGGCCAAAGGCCTCCTACAAACTGTCATCAGGCACCTGGGCAGCTGACTTTACTTACCCCTGGAAACAGGCCATCATTTGTGCCCAACTCCCTCAGCCGGGCACCAGGCCTCGGCCACCTACGATCCTTAACGGTACAGGATTTCTTCCACATGCAAGCTACCACAAACTGGAAGACTACCTTCCCTTAGAGGGCCAAAGGCCTCCTACAAACTGACATCAGGAACCTGGGCAGCTAACTTTACTTACCCCTGGAAACAGGCCATCCTTTGTGCCCAACTCCCTCTGCCGGGCACCAGGCCTCGGCCACCTACAATCCTGAACGGAACAGGATTTCTTCCAGATGCAAGCTGCCACAAACTGGAAGACTTGCTTCCCTTGGAGGGCCAAAGGCCTCCTACAAACTGACATCAGGCACCTGGGCAGCTGACTTTACTTACCCCTGGAAACAGGCCATCATTTGTTCCCAACTCCCTCTGCCGGGCACCTGGCCTCGGCCACCTACAATCCCGAACAGAACAGGATTTCTTCCAGATGCAAGCTGCCACAAACTGGAAGACTACCTTCCCTTAGAGGGCCAAAGGCCTGCTACAAACTGACATCAGGCACCTGGGCAGCTGACTTTACTTACCCCTGGAAACAGGCCATCATTTGTGCCCAACTCCCTCTGCCGGGCACCTAGCCTTGGCAACCTACAATCCCGAACGGAACAGGATTTCTTCCAGATGCAAGCTGCCACAAACTGGAAGACTTGCTTCCCTTGGAGGGCCAAAGGCCTACTACAAACTGACATCAGGCACCTGGGCAGCTGACTTTACTTTCCTCAGGAAACAGGCCATCCTTTGTTCCCAACTCCCTCTGCCGGGCACCCGGCTTCAGCCACCTACAATCTTGAACGGAACAAGATTTTTTCAAGATGCAAGCTGCCACAAACTGGAAGACTTGCTTCCCTTGGAGGGCCAAAGGCCTCCTACAAACTGTCATCAGGCACCTGGGCAGCTGACTTTACTTACCCCTGGAAACAGGCCATCATTTGGGCCCAACTCTCTCAGCCGGGCACCAGGCCTCGGCCACCTACGATCCTTAACGGAACAGGATTTCTTCCACATGCAAGCTACCACAAACTGGAAGACTACCTTCCCTTAAAGGGCCAAAGGCCTCCTACAAACTGACACCAGGCACCTGGGCAGCTAACTTTACTTACCCCTGGAAACAGGCCATCCTTTCTGCCCAACTCCCTCTGCCGGGCATCAGGCCTCAGCCACCTACAATCCCGAACGGAACAGGATTTCTTCCAGATGCAAGCTGCCACAAACTGGAAGGCTAGCTTCCCATGGAGAGCCAAAGGCCTACTACAAACTGACATCAGGCACCTGGGCAGCTGACTTTATTTACCCCTGGAAACAGGCCATCCTTTGTGCCCAACTCCCTCTGCCGGGCACCAGGCCTCGGCCACCTGCAATCCGAAACGGAACAGGATTTCTTAAAGATGCAAGCTGCCACAAACTGGAAGCCTGGCTTCCCTTGGAGAGCCAAAGGCCTCCTACAAACTGACATCAGGCACCTGGGCAGCTGAGTTTATTTACCCCTGGAAACAGGCCATCATTTGTGCCTAACTCCCTCATCAGGGCACCTGGCTCCGGCCACCTTCAATCCCGAACGGAACAGGATTTCTTCAAGATGCAAGCTGCCACAAGCAGGAAGCCTGGCTTCCCATGGAGGAACAATTGCCACCTGCAAACTGACATCAGGCACCTGGGCAGCTGACTTTACTTACCCCTGGAAACAGGCCATCCTTTTGTGCTCAACTTCCCCTCTGCCGGGCACCAGGCCTCAGCCACCTACAATCCCAAAACGGAACAGGATTGCTTCCAGATGAAGGCTGCCACAAGTTGGAAGCCTGGCTTCCCTTGGAGAGCCAAAGGTCTACTACAAACAGACATGAGGCACCTGGGCAGCTGAGTTTATTTACCCCTGGAAACAGGCCATCCTTTGTACCCAACTCCCTCAGCAGGGCACCTGGCCTCCGGCCACCTACAATCCCGAACGGAACAGGATTTCTTCCAGAAGCAAGCTGCCACAAGCAGGAAGCCTGGCTTCCAGGAACAATTGCCACCTGCAAACTGACATCAGGCACCTGGGCAGCTGACTTTACTTACCCCTGGATACAGGCCATCCTTTGTGCCCAACTCCCTCTGCCGGGCACCAGGCCTCGGCCACCTACAATCCCGAACGGAACAGGATTTCTTCCAGACGCAAGCTGCCACAAGCAGGAAGCCTGGCATCCCATGGAGGGCCAAAGGCCTCCTACAAAGTGACATCAGGCACCTGGGCAGCTGACTTTACTTGCCCCTGGAAACAGGCCATCATTTGTGTCCAACTCCCTCTGCCGGGCACCAGGCGTCGGCCACCTACAATCCCGAACGGAACAGGATTTCTTCCAGATGCAAGGTGCCACAAACAGGAAGACTACCTTCCCTTAGAGGGCCAAAGGCCTCCTGCAGACTGACATCAGGCACCTGGGCAGCTGACTTTACTTACCCCTGGAAACAGGCCATCCTTTGTGCCAAACTCCCTCTGCCGGGCACCTGGCCTTGGCCACCTACAATCCCGAACAGAACAGGATTTCTTCCAGATGCAAGCTGCCACAAACTGGAAGACTTGCTTCCCTTGGAGGGCCAAAGGCCTCCTACAAACTGACATCAGGCACCTGGGCAGCTGACTTTATTTACCCCTGGAAACAGGCCATCCTTTGTGCCCAACTCCCTCTGCCGGGCACCAGGCCTCGGTCACTAACAATCCGAAACGGAACAGGATTTCTTCCAGATGCAAGCTGCCACAAGCTGGAAGACTAGCTTCCTTAAGAGGGCCAAAGGCCTTCTACAAACTGACATCAGGCACCTGGGCAGCTGAGTTTATTTACCCCTGGAAACAGGCCATCATTTGTGCCCAACT